>NC_051159.1:132648843-132888842 GCF_013339745.2 Dermacentor silvarum | reverse complement strand
ACTATCTCTTATTTGATTAACGCCGGCACGCGGTAAATAATTCTGGTTAGATATTAATTGCTCTTATTTAGATCTAGGATTACCTTGGTAGCCATGCTGAATATTTGTCTAGGTCAGTGCTCCGAGACAGTGTGCGGAGACAATCACGCATATGCACAATAAAGCAATTTTGATTCAAAGTGTGCCTTATAAGTTATCGTTTGGCGTTCTTCGGCTTTTATGTCGTTTCCAACATTAGTTGAAGCTGAACCTGCCTTCCCGCTATGAAATGCATCTCCTATGCATTCTTTCTTCGCTGAATATGTTTTACAATAGACACCGAAGCAAATTCGAGAAGGTTAGAAAATGATCTGATGTCACTCTTCGACACAATAACACGCTTTACCGCTGAATGATTTTCGTTTATTTCTTCGCTGTCAACTCAGGGAAGATGTCTTGAGTCATGCAGAGCGCATACCCAGCTTCTAGTGATGGCGTAAGCTATAAGCAAAGTGAGTTTCTGCTCGTTCCTGGAAGACGTGAAAGCCTGCAGCACCTGCATTTGGCGATATACGCTAAATCTTTCTTATTATTGCGCGTTCGAAGCAATACACCGGCGTTTTACGGTTAAGAAGTCTCGTTTCCTTCTTCCGTAGAGGTCGCTTCAGCCAAGGGACCTGTGGTGGCGTCGCAGCTTAGCTGAACAGAGGTCAGCTCCTTGATGTTTCTATTGAGCAAGGAATCGGGAGCAGCGCAGGTCGGGTAGTGCCAGTCGTCCGGCAAGTCGAGGAGGAATGCCGCTTTGCAGTCGCACTGCAAGGGGTTTCCTGGAGCGAATAAAGAACACGGTACATGCTAAGTAAATAAATTATACCGTCTGCCGCCAAAACAGGTAACATCGAAACTCTGAGTACTTCATGATCTTTAGTTGCATTCATCAGCTAAAGAGACTCAGAAATCTGCAAGAATTCTCGATAAAAAAAAAAGAACGCGCCGTCATACATATAGTTTGGAAAAGTAAACAAAACTCACTCAGGCTCACTCACAAAGTACATTTTCTTGCTTAGGGCCTCACTCAGCGTCAGACAGATGTAAATTCTATTTCAGCCGGTCTCACTATAGACTCAGACTCATCAGAATTCTACTCATCCATCATCCACAGTAATCAAGCACGATCTTAATTTCAATAAAGTTGTTTCTCTCTCTCTCTCTCGGACGAAGACTCATGGTCAATCTGAGTCTCAGTAAGTCTGAGGGAGTTGACTCACCCGTGAGTTTGTCAACCTGTGCCGTCTTATAACACCTCTGGTCATGTCTGCATCCAAGCACTAACCATGCAGGAAGGTCTACTGCGCGCCTCTGCCAAAAGGATGTAAAAGCTGGCACACCTGTTGCCAGCACTCCAAGGCACGAGATTTCTTAGACGACATCGCCGCTAGCTCTACTGATTCGTGGCACGCTTTGCTAACTGCGGCATTAGCTTCGCGGTTAGAATTCCCCTCTCTCACGCACCTTGGTCATGGGTTCGAGTCTTGGCCGCGGTTCAATTTTTTTTCAGCGCACGGCTAATATTGGGCGAGCAGTCACGTTTTCACGTTTAAAAAAATGATAATAGAGTCAGAAAGGCCAGGTCCCTCGCTATGCGCAGGTATCCGCTGTAAAAAATCGGGGATGGCCCTGATCTACCTCATTTGTTCAGAGCGGACGTTGCAGCATCATCCCATCTTGACAGCACGCTCTCATTTCATCTCGCTGGAGCACCACAAACTGCCGCAGCTTCAACAATGCTCTCTAGTGCTCGTTCACGTGAAGTAACCTCTGTCTGGTTATGCGACTGCAGCTGGCGTACACAAACGTGTGTTTACCTGTCGCACATACCTTACGTCTTGTATACGGCGTGCGTGCAGAGTAGTCAACCGTACTAATTAACCTCTGTCTGATTAAATTCCCTATTTTTGATTTTCTTTGTCTTTCCCCGTTCACTTCTCTTTCGCGCGTTTTATGTCACTATGGGAATAGCCAACATCTCCTAGATAGCACAAGGCCTGTTCACTGCGATCTATGACGTCATGCTAGCTGGCCCGAAATTTCCATTGCCAAGGCTGGCGTGAGGAAAGCGGTGACGGCCAAAATCGCTGTTGCTTACTCGGGAGAATCCCCATTAGACTCTATGGCAGTCGGGCCGGGTACCATGACGTCATGAATCGGTGTGAACAGGCATTGTGCTATCTAGGTGGTGTTGGAACACCCACGCAGGGGCAACGAGAGCTCAGCTCCTTGGTGCATTCTGTTGCTATGCAATTCGGAGAGCCCAGAGTGGGAGACAGCACTCTTAAGCACTGAGCATGCCAGAGGCAAGCGAGTCAACTAACATTGCCCACGCACCTACTAGGCTGACCCTTGTTCCGTTTCGAGCCAGCGGCAAAAGTGTGGCGTCTCTGAAAGACGTGATCAAGTTGTGTCGCAGCCCGACTTCCAGAAGTCCCGGGAGCTCTTCGGCAAAGTCCAGCGGCAGCGAAGTCAGGTTGGCGTGGCTGTGTGACGAGAAAACATGCAAGAAAGATAGGTTGGCGGACGCATGCGTTGGTCAGGTAGCAAGTCAGGCAACGCGTTTAAATATTTGGCGCTTAGGTGCAGGGTTGGCTTGCTCGATCGAGGCAACAAATGATTATAGCGGAATTAAGAGATTGAGTTCACCTGTGTATCACAATTGTTGTACAGAACTTTACCTATTTCCAACTTGTTACTTAAACAGTCTTACTACGTATTAAGCTTCTGTTGCCACGTGGGGTTCATTGGGACCTATCAAGCTACTGTCGTAGCGTGTTGCTCAAAATGACCGCCCATTTATTTTATTTTTATGAAAATAAAGATTGATCTTAATTGTTTCCCCCACCCCTCAAAACGGAGCAAGTGCAGTCATGACTGGCTACTGGAATAAGCATGTACTCGTTTTGGAATTAATCGGTAGGAACAGCCACCGTCCTAATTCAAGATAGCCTAACTTTAAAAATCTGGTTTCAGTCTCCCTAAATTGTTTGGTTAAGCCCGTCCCAACGTATGTAATGTGCCTCACGTTGATCGGCCGGGCTCCCCGTTAAGTCCATAATGCAGTTACCACAAATAAATTGCTCCCTGGTGTAACTATAAGAAATTATGGAGTTTTACGTGCCAAAACCACGATCTGATTATGACGCACGCCGTAGTGGGGGACTCCGGAAATTTGGACACCATGGGGTTCTTTAACGTGCACCTAAATCTAAGTACACGGGTGTTTTCGCATTTCGCCCCCATCGAAATGCGGCCGCCGTGGCCGGGATTCGATCCCGCGACCTCGGGCTCAGCAGCCCAACACCATAGCCACTGAGCAACCACGGCGGGTTCCCTGGTGTAACGCTGACCAAAAGAACGCACAACCACATATACCGAGCTCTAGAGCCTTACACAGGAATTTATTCAAGAAAACACGTAAATTATCAACACGACGTAGCTATAACCACACCTCTGAGCCTATAGACACCTTGTTCTCCCGTTTAGTACGTGTTGAGCACGTCACCTATTATTCAAGTTCATTTGTGCGTCAATTCAGGCATCGCGGTGATACCATTTTAATTTTAACTCTTTTTGCGCAGGACTCGCAATACGTTTACCGTCAGACTCGACATGCTTTAGGCAATGACAATAGGCGCGCCCCTATATTCCTATTATACTGAGCTAGACCTAATGGACCGCTAGCTGCACGTCTGAATAACAGTAATACCAGCCCTAATATAAGCACCAAAACATAAACGATAAATAAGTGAATAGTTTAAAAAACAAGATGAAGTATAATTTCAGATTTCCGTAAAATACGCTAGCCGGCGATTTTACACCGTTCGAGTCAACTTTTTTGCTTTAAATACATCCGAGGCTAAGTTCTTCACTTACTCGAGTATGAGTCGCCACAGCTTGGGCGCAGGACGCGGCAGCATCGTGCGCGAGAACTTCACCAAGTTGCACTTGATCACGGATACTTTCTCCAAGTTCGTTAGCGACGCCAGCCAGTCGTCGTCAACGCTCTCTATGGTCGACCTTATCACCGCCACGTGGCTCAGCGTACGCGGCAGCTGGGCAAAGTTGCTCGACAGTTTCAGGCCGTTCATGTTGACCAGCCTGAGTTCCGTGAGCAACCGCATGTCGCTCAGCAGGGTCCAGCTATCCGGGAACGTGCTGTCGTCCGCAAGCTCGAAAACCTCGAGCGTGTCCTCGAGCCCTTCGAAGGGATAGTATCGCTGCAACCAACCCCGCACGTATCTGCCCACGGTGACGTTGCTCAGCTTGAGGTGGGTGGCGTTGGTCTCGGCGAACGTCTGCGGAAGAAAGTAGTCCAGGACGCTGTCCCGGAGGACGAGTCTCGTCTTCGGCAAGTCCAGGTCTCTCGGAACGGCGTTCCACAGTAGCTCGGGGTTGTCGAAGCCGGAACAGTGGATGTTCTGGACCTGATAAGACTGTCTGTGGGACTCTGTGCACGACGGATCGGTCTCCGCGACGGCGAAGGCCGCTACGGTGACCAGCAGGGCACCGGACAACATGGCTTGACTGCCTGACGCACCTCACAAGTTCTCTCTGGTACAAGCTCCGAGGCGTAGTCGGAGGGTTTCGCAGTGGCTGTTAGTAAACATTGGCTTCCGCTTAAATGAAACCGCGATAAGAATCGACCCCCTCCAGTCCTTGGGAGTCGTTGAACCCTCTCTCGAGCCTATCTGAGTAAAAACAACGCGCGCGGGAGGAAGTCCTTGCGCTAAAAATTGTGCTCAAGGGTTTGACCACATTTTGACGACGACGTCACGCGAACACGTGATACGAGCGTTCATGTTGTTACTGCACCTTTGTTTCTGTATCTTGAGTTCGGTACGCGGAGGAGAGATTGCGAAGTTTGCTCGGAAAGGCAGCACATACGGTTGTGTTTCATTCATGAAAGTGCCGTGAGCCTTTCTCGGTTACTTCGTATGCAAGCGTTGAATAAAGGGTTATGGCAGGTTTGCGAGTGCATGCGCAATAAAGTTTCACGAATTTCAGTTGTCTACATGTTTTAGCTCACAATTGCACCAAGTCGACTCGGTTACAACGAGACATGCTGATCGCAGATAATTATGGTTCGAGCACGGGCCCGATGCTTGCATTCCTGATCTCTAAGTGAGCCCTTGACATGGTACAAAACTAACGCATTCAGTGGTTAAACTAACAACCCACAGCCATTCCGATGGTATCTCGGTACAAGTTTCTTATATCATGCTCTGTGTCCGTGCTGTAGTTGTGCGTGCACATGCATATGTGATTTTCATCAACAAAAATTACAAATTGCATTACTTGCGCGACGTCCCTTTCATTATACCTAGGCAAGATTTTATCACGACCAGCGAATTATTGGTCGTCATCAATACACTGGGTATGGGGGCGAAGCGCAAAAAATCCGAGGATACCTAAGCACTTTCTATGAGTTGTGAATGGGAAAGGCATTAATGTCCAGTTGAAAGCCGCTGAGCGATCCCTCGAATTTTTCGCTGCGAGTAATGAACCATAGCGCTACTTGCTGCCCGAGCCAGGAAGCAGCAGCAGCAGCAGCCTGCGGTGATAACGCCGCATGTCACCGACGTCCTGCGCAACGACAGTGCGAGGAAGCAGCAGCGGCCACCAAGGCCGGCAGGAGAGCGCAGCAGCAAAGCCCAGTGGGGGTGATAGATACGGACCGCGCGCCAGCTTCTGAGAGCGAGGGCGAGGGTACGTGGCGTAGCGGCCATTACCTGTTCCCTGACGCAACACCTGGCACGCTAAGGGGTCAGCAGATGTTTCCTTTCGCCCGCTCTGCTCCGTCGAAGTGAGCTCGTGACGTGGCGTCGCAGCCAGTGGGAATTTAGGTGCCCTTTCGCGGCTACAGACTACAGACGCCGGATTTTTCTCTCAATGGACCACTCGACGCTCTCGCATGAAAACGTCCGTGTACCATGCATTGGGTGCACGCTAAAGAACGCCAGGTGGCCAAAATTAATCCGGAGTCCCCCACTGCAATGTGTCTCATAACCAAATGGCACGTGAAAGTCCAGAATGCAATTAGGTTAACTACGATACATTCATTATCGGCTTTCAGAAACACGACTGTAGAAGATGGTGCCTATTACGGTTCAATTTAGAAAATTAATTTTGCAGCTCAGTGATGCCGCAGAGACGCCACCAGTGGTTTTGACGCGGTGTTATATTTATTTTACCGTATATATGTCAGAGGGAGTTATCAAACATGCATCGGTGAGCAAAAGAAACGATATTTCAGAGAGAGGGAGAAAAAAATCGGGAATTCGTTTGCGATGTCTCTATTACACAAGGAATTGCCTAAAGTGCATTAGTGAACAATGGTGTTTTTGAAATTAACGATGTAGAAACAAGAGATGGTTGTGTCATTGTTAATGCTTTCAATGTCCATTCTAAATCTGTCTTTACTAATATTAACAGCGTTTTTGAACACATAAATTTATCGTAAGCACTTATACCTGACATTCTGATTTGTGACCTTATTTTACTGCTTAAACTTCATGGAAAAAAATCTCCTGGACCGAATGACATACCGAATGAGTTCCTAAAGCGGTATGCAATGTGTATCTCAAGGTATTTGACAATTCTATTTTCTATATATTTGAGCGAGGGCCGAGTTCCAGATAACTCGGTAACTGTCAGAATCAAGCCTCTTCATAACAATGGAAATAAACAGTGTGTTACTATCATTCAATTTCTTTAATTTCAAAGTCATGCATTCAACATATAGTACACAAGCATATTTCGGAATTTATAAACAAGTGCGATAGTTTCTCTAGTTCTCAACATGGATTCAGGAAAGGATTTTCTACTTGTACTCAGTTAGTAACCACCGTGCATGAGTTTGCTCTAGTAATAAATTCAGGAAAACAGATTGATGAAATTTTTATGGATTTGGCGAAGTCTTTTGATAAAGTCTCACACAAAGCGCTACTCTTTAAATTAGATATAATGTTAAAAAATTCGTGGCTTGCAAATTGGATCTCAACTCATCGCTCAAACCGAAAACAATATGTTTCCTTTAATGATCAATGTTCTCAGACAGTATACCAGTTGACTCTGGTGTTCCTCAGGGCTCTGTTCTTGGTCCCCCTTTTTTATTTTATTTTGTAAATAATGTAATACATGACATATACCTGTAAATTTTAAGCTATGTGCAGATGACTGAATTGTTTACTCTGAAATAGAAAGCTGTCTTGATCAAATCCATTTGAATTAGGCATTTCAAAGGGTTATTCGTTGGTGTGATAATGGGAAAATGTCTGTTAAGTTCGAATAGACCATTTTATGAATTATGTTTTGATGAAAATTAAGAGAGTTATATCATTTTAGGTATTCAGCTTGTAACATTTTCCTGTTGGAAGTACAACGCTACAAGAACCTTGGACTTTGGATTTCAAATCACGTTATCTGGAAGAAACACATTAATGCTTTCTGCCGCAGGCGTCACGAGCTCGCGATCTTTATGGGTGATAGCAACTGGTCAATAAACCCACATATGTCGGTTTAATTAAGAAAGTATGTTCCACATCCGCCCCTAGGTTCGCGAGTGGCGGCGCTGGCTAACACTACCAGGATTAGTTCTAGTTGTGAAAACATAAATACCCCAGAAAGTGGATGGGAAAACGGCTCCGCGGTAGCTCAATTGTGAGAGCATCGCACGTGTAATGCGATGACGTGGGTTCGTTCCGCACCTGCGGACAGTTGTTTTTTCATCCGTTTTCATTTCCATTAATTTATAATTTCTTTAATTCAATTAGTAAGTACGAGTAATTTCCCCTATGTTGTCCTTGGTATCATTGTTTGTTGGCTTCTTATGATATTGCTATTAAAAGTGATACATGACACAAGAAAACGTTTCAATGCAGTTTACGAAAACCTGTATTTTATTTGTTACTTTGAAATGACAGCTACAACTGCTTTGTGGTCGCTATGATACACAATGATGTTTTCCGTTCTTATTTGAGAAACGTCTTAGGTGAAAGTTAAATCGATGCATGACCTGTGTACGGTAGTTGGATGACTCAGATCGTTGAAGTAACCGAGGCCAAACTCTCCCCCGAAGATGATGAACCACTGCTTTGTTTCAGGTTTTGAGATGTCCGCGTTAAAGTCTCCGACAACGACCACCGACGAGTGATTGGCGGCAACGTACGTTAATCAACGCTGAAGTGCGCGCGCCTCGTCATCACACATGCGGCTTGACGGCTTTATTTTATTTGTGCGTTTCGTATTGAAACGAAAGCTGTGCTGTATGTTCACTTCCGGCCTTACGGGGATATGAGTCATTGCTCCTGGTCCTGCACTACCACCGGGATTGGCTTACCATGTTTTCTGTCGATGTGATGGACGCGAAAAAATCCCGGGATCCTAACCATAGATAGCGTCGCTGTAAAATACAAAAGGGGGCGGTTTGTTTTATATTTATAACAGATTTCTACGAACTTCAATCACAGACTTGTTAGAAAAAGCCAAACTCTCGACATTGACGCAAGGAAATGGTGTTTTGAGATTGAAATGAAATTCTTGTTTTAGTTAATAAATGTCATTATAAAGTATACTCACCGATACTTTCCTTCTCGACAGTATATGCTACAAGGCAGAGACACGTGTTAAGTATAACTTCTTTCTCCACCTGTAATAGCGATGGAATTAAACATTAGCCGTTCTGCCGGATATGCACGTATATTTTCAAGCACAGCGCTTTCGGAAATCGAAACTGAATGGATTACATTGCAGGAAGGCGTTCATGGTATTATTATCTGTCTGCGTATTATCTACACAACGTTTCTCGATGGGTGCAAACGGGTGCACTTCGTTCATAGCGCTGAACGTTTCTCCTACCACTCGGAGCCAGAAACAAACACGCTATCACAGTACGTGAGGCCAGTGTAGGCCGAACACTGCATTGTAAACGTTGGGCATACATTTGACCCATTTTGTGTGCTTCTTGGCCTCACTGAACCGAGCCTAACATTGTCAGAGTTCTTCCAACAGAATCATCCACGCTATATAGTTGAGAGACGTGCCCAAATGGCATGCCACTTAACTCTCGTTTCTGGATTGCACATAACGTAACGGCATAATTTTTTCCCTACTCTCAGTACACACTTGTAGCGTGCTTCAGCTTCCCTCGACTGCTTCTAGCTCGAATCTCTTGTGTACATGCCGGCGCGATCGATATTGTTCTGCATAAACAAACGAGCGTTACGCTACCGTGTCCCTCCATCAGCGTCCTATGCAAACAAACAGGAGCATTACCCTAAGGCACGACATTATGCTCAATGACCCTTGTTTACTGAAATACGCGTACACCGGAACTATATGCCTGACCTTGACCTGCAAGTTGCTGAAGAGTTAGCGAGCGAGGGCTACACCGAGGAGGAATTTTACGTGGCGTACTCTCGTTCTTAGCAAAGGGAAAAGAAAACGTATGCCGCGTCTCTTATCATGGATATAGTGGCGCATGCTTGTTACTAAGGTTCGGCTTAGAATTGAGTGGTGATAAATATCCTTTAAATTTTGCTTTAATCTGACAAAACTATGACCTGTATTCATCGTCGCCACTCTCACATTTTTGCCCTTTCCCTTTGAGAAGAGTAGAAAACTGGAAGAGTTTTTACATCATGAAGACCTCTCCATCTCTCTCCGAATAAGTTTCGTTTCTCTCTTGAAAGTGCAAATGTCTTCCTCCAATTGCTCACAAGCACACTTGCGCGTAACGAATTACGTGTAATTCATTAGGCTTATTTTTAATCAATTAATTTTAACAGCGAAGCTGTTTAACCTGGGCGTTTGCCGTCAGGTGTAACGCCGAAGTGTGGGCCGATCCTGGTGGTAGCGCAGAAAGGGTCAAAGTGCAATGGCACATACTCTTCTGAACTAGCGAAGCTGTTTAAGCTCGAGGATGGTCCATCGAGTGTACGCCGCAGAACCTCCGCCTGGCGATGACGTCACCATGCGTCGCCTATCAACGCTTTACCTCAGCTGCGCCGACCGCGCCCAGCCTCGCGACAGCTGCGTGCGCTGTGACGTCATCGCGCTCGCCGCATCGCTTCACCTTAGCTTTGCCGAGCCATGACGTCACCGCGCCGTGCGGAGTGGTTACCGCGGCTGCGCAGAGGCGGAGCTAAGCCGGGACTTCACTGCGCCGACCCACGGGATACATTGGGGGCGAGCTCCACCACTGGAAAAGCTGGCGCCACCGTCGGCGTGACGTGATATGAGGGATCACGTGAACACATCGGCCGCGTCGTCTGCTTCGGAAGCGCCGAAGGGAGCTGAAAACGAAAGTTTAGTCCCACCTGCGCTACGGTTCTGATTAAGTGGGGATGCTTTCCCACTTCTAGTGTCTGCTTGACAACACTTTAAAACACTATAATAGGTAGTGGCTGCCTTTGAAGGTGTCCGACATGGTAGGCTATTGCTCGGTACCGCAGTTCCGGGCGCGTACGCAACGGAGCCTGGTGTCAGCCTTCACACGTGCCCGCACACCAAGAAGCTGCGTGTAGCTTGGATTGCGAAACATCGAACCGGCAAGCAGCCACCGGCTACAACTTGGGTGTGTAGCAAGCACTTCTGCGAGGAAGATTTCTGCTAATGCGTTGGGGCTGCGATGTTCGGTGAGTAGCAGAAAGCGCGCGCTGTCCGATTAATGTCATGAAGATTTGGTCTATGAACTTGTTGATGCTAGATACTGGCAAGTTCACCTGAATGGAAAGGGAATGCTCATGTTTGTATTAGCACCAAACAATGAATGTACTGGATTAACAAAAAGCAGCAGCTGGAAATTTCTCGCTGAGAAGACCGATAAACATACAGTGCGACACAACTTGAGAAATAACGATATTGAAACGTCCAAAAATTTAAAAGGAAAAAAGATGATTGAATCGTCGCGATGGCACATCACTAGTCACCGTACAGCGTCGAAGTCCCTAGTTATAACGAAATTATTCTAAGGCGACAGCCTTTAATGGCTCATACTCGCGGCGTCCAACCGTCCGTCCGTCCATGCCCTGGAACGGTGCCAGCTGTGGCCTCTCCCCCTCACACTCTCTCAGCAATCACGTGATGGCACAGCAGCGCGCGCGGCAACGCTCCTTCGTCAGACGTCTCGTTGCAGCAGTCGATTTAGTCGGATGGCTCCCAAGCGGCCCGGTGATGATTCCACGGCAAGCGGTTCGGAGAAGCGCCCCAAGAATGTGGATTCCCCCGATACCAAACGTCAGAAGAAGAATGAGCGAGTGCGCATGCGACGGTAGTCAGTATAATGGGCACATGATTTCACCGAACACACTTTGGAATTTACAAAGTGTCCAATTTTTTTGTTAATTGCTCTGATAGCGTTCACGCAAGAAAGGTTGCCTGTGTACTGTCAAATGTTCGTATGCTGCTGCCTAAAGCTCACGGCATGATGCGAAAACGCGCTCGCAGCGAAAGCGAAACATTGTGCGCGGACATGCATGTAGACGCGCAGTCGGTCACTGCGAACCCGTGCGATCGCTGCATTGATATTTGATTCTCTTATGCTCTATTTGGTTATACAGACAGCACACTATAATAACATATTTCACATAGTCTGCTCTCTGCGACTGCCTACCTTTTACGCAAGAAGCTGGTTCGGGGGACTCCATCACGGCGACCACGCGCAATGGGCGTTCAGTGTACGAATTCGGTGAAGAGATAGCGCCTGTACACTATTCTGCGCTTTCTGTTTGCCCAAGAATATTACTGTGACAGTAAGAAACTTCCCTCGTTTGGAGAGTACTTACAGAAATGGCCAGGAGGGCTCCCGCGGGGTGTTTTTATTGAGCGCCGACAGCCAAACTTATGAGGAGCGCGCCGCGTTATCCCTCATACTACGCAAGCGAGGCGCTTCCGACAGATGGCAAGTCCTCCCCCCCAGTAGCTCCGCGTCGCGGCCGCGGCGACACAAAAGCCCCGCCGTCTCCGCGCCGATCACATCGTCGCGAAGATGGGGCGGCCGAAAAAGAGCGTCACTCCCAAAGAAGAGGAAGCGCGGCGCGAAAGCCACCGCGCCGCTACTCGAGAGCGAGTGAGACGACTTCGGTCCAATTGCGAGTATCGCGCCGCCGAAGCGGCGGCGAACGTCGGCGATTCTCAGAAGATCCGGAGTTACAAGCCCGCGAAACCAAGCAAAAGCGTTTGAGCGTCCAGAAGCGCCCAGATACTTTAATGACCGAGTGTTCATTGCTCCTTGGGCTGCCGATGATTCCAGGGGGAGCTTGCTCAAAACGTGGCCGAGTCTCGAAGCACAACCTCGCAAAAACTTGGCCGAACCGAGATAAAGCTAAGTGGGGTCACCAGCTTCGCTGTTTGCCCAGTCTTCGCACCACTAGTGTGAAGTTGCCCCTAATTTTTTTGTAGATTTGTAATAGATCGATTACTCTTTTAAAGCGGCGCATAACGCTCACCTTAATTCAATTATGTTTTAATGTATAGCATTATATCCTCATAAGACCCCTTGTAAAATAGATTGCGCGTTGCCTTGATCTTTCTTTTTTCAAATTTCACTCGATAGAGATTACTCAAAATATTCATTCTTGAAGTTAAGTCCGCGGCATGTGGAACAGTACGCAAGGGGTTTACTCATATTCTTGCCATCCGCTTTCGAGATATTCGACACTAAGTTGATCTAGACCACTGACGGCGGAAAGCGCCCTTGAAGTGTGTTTCGAATTCTTCGATATTGCCTGAATATCCAGGATGCAGCAGTAACATGACAATGTACTACACGTAGTTCAATCTTCATCTCTGCGTTTAGGCAATGAAATACAGTTTTTTATACTATGGCAAACAAAAGGAGATGGACACTTCTTACACACACGTGGAGATGCAGCTGTTGGCGTCTATCCATGGTATTTCAATTAAATTTTTTTTCACATTTATAACATACCAGTAGACAATAAAAACCAGCTTGAAGAGAAATTATATCCCATAGCTGTGTGCGGGTCACAGGAGGATGTGACGAGTCGGTCCAAAAATTATATGTGAAGTCAGAAAACCCCTTTCCCAATACAGGCCAAGAATGCACAGTTTAAGCCCATTGTGTTCGCGGTAGATAACTACCATCCAGAGTAGTGACAACCGACCCACTGCCCGCGATAAAAATAGACGCGCTGTCATAAGACATTCCACGAGCCCGTCCGCTGTCGCCTTTCCCCATACGCCATGCATTGAAAGGAGGCGTTAAACCTATGTCAGCTATTCTAAACTGGGGATAGCAAGCAGTATGAGACGCCCTGGTAAGCACCCGACCAGTGAGGATGGAAGGGGACTAAAGGTGATCGAAAACGAGAGGATGCGCCACTTGTGCACTAATTACGTATGCGCGCGCAGTCTTCCCCCCTTCGCTGCCTATATGGTCGGCACTGTAAATATGTCCATCTCTCTGCTCGTACTCCTCACGCATATATATATATATATATATATATATATATATATATATATATATATATATATATATAACGCATCGTACACCAGTACAACCCCCACATACATCATTACCATGCATAACAGATTCCGCACCGCGCCGACCGCCATATAATGCTACGCATACATTGGACAGTCCCCGTGCAGGGAGTTTCCGCTTAATTATTTTCCAATTACCAATTACATGTAACCAGTTACTTTATTAACGAGACAAGTTGTAACAGGCGACACAGTTTTGAGTCCGAATTCGGTGGGAACTATAGAGTAAAACGCCCATGGTCATGCCACGCAGCAGCCTCGCGGATGCACATGTTCAGACCGGGCAGCACCGGTCGCAAATTATTTATTTCCTCATTTTAAAGTTACACCGGATGTTGGCCTCTGATTTGAACTGGTATTACTATGGCTCGATAGCGGTGGCCACTTCGGATGTTAATGTGAGGAAATTACCTACGGACGATTTTTTACAGCAACGCTGTTTACCTCTAGTCCCCGTATGCATCCCCGGCATGCGTTCCAACGGGGAGGAGGGGGGGGGGGGGTACCCTGGGTGCTTGTGTCTGTATCGGCGACAGGAATGGAGACGACACGATTGGACAGGATTGTGCACGTGGCCTGCGCTTGTGTGGTTATAACGTCACGCGCGTTCGTGGGGACAGAGGAGAGGGGAAAGAGTGTGGCAACAGCGCTGCAGCAATGGAGACGGGTAGGGGGAGAGGAGTGTGGCGACGGCGCCTGTGCACGGGACATGCGCGTCTGTGGTTATAACGTCACGCGCGTCGGAGGTGCCGGCGCGGCTGCAGCAGTGGTTGCGGCAGATGTAGGGGAGGTGTGGTGACCGCGGCGGCGCGTGTGTCGGCGAAGTGTGGTGTCGTATGAAAAAAAAAAAAAATGTATGATTTCAAAATGTATGCAGCCCATGTATGCAACCTAAACAGTTTCGCTGGTAATCAGTCCCCATATAAATGCTGCGGCGTCACGAATTTTTTTCCGCTTTTCATTCGCCATATACCGGGAGCGCCTTCTCAAATCACCAGTAACGATTAAGCGCTGCGCTTCCTAGAGAACCCAGATGCTCAGTAACCACAATCTTGTGCGCAAGATTTGTACGTCCCAACACCACATTTGTCCTCCAGTGGCCACACCGAGCGAGTTTTCAGTGTCGCCTATGGTCTTCGGAAGAAAATGAGGGAATATGACAGACGAAATTTTTTAAATCAAAATTGTTAGTGAGGATAAATATTATTTGTTAAAAAATAATTGAATTCAGGAATTTTGCGTGCCAAACCCATGATCTGATTATAAGCGCGTTGCAGTGGGGAGGAGGGCTCCGGGTTAAGTTCTAACCCTCCTGGGTTCTTTAATGGGCACCTAAACCTAAGTATACGAGCGCTTTTACATTACTGCCGGTAATTGAAATTCACGACCTCGTGCTTAGCAGCACCACGCGATAGCCATTAAAGCACCGCGGCAGGTATATATAAGTGAAGATAACGTGTGAAGAGCTGTAGAGGACGCACTGAAAGAGCCAGCTAGGCCAGCTCCTTCTATTTACTATATTTGTGCAATGTCAATAAAGGTTGAAAGGAAAGTAACGTAAAAGTAGCCAATTACATATTAATAATTACTCAACTACTTTCGTGGGGCAGCAATTGGTCACTGTAATCAATTGCATGTTTAACGAAGTAATTATAATTGTCATTAGTTAATTAGGAGGTTGATGAACAGCATAATGTGTCGTCAGCATGCATGCCTGAAATCTTTATACCTCTTGGGGCTCCGGACTGGAAGACAAAACAAATTTTGCCATAGCTCGAGCGGTTCTGTCTGGGCCCGTACGCAGGTGACACCACACCGACGCCGTGCTGAAACCGCATGACGTTTGTATTCAGCGTTTTCAAGAGGAAATAGTACGCCTGCTGAAGCAAATATTGGCCCGTGTATTCACAATGCTTTTCCTATACGTTTCCTTCGGCTCCCGAGCGCCCACCACTTATGCAATCGATAATCCTGATATTAGGACGATCACATCGGTGATAGCCAGTTGCCGCCTGTACTCGTAAGTACAGTGAAGTTTTGTGCGCAAAGGTCCTATGATGTGGACGTTCCCTGCGATTCTGTTCAGTAGGCAAGAGCCGCACTCAAGCTCTGGCCTCTTGCAAACATTTGACTGCAATTTGCAGTGCCTTCATGGCTGACGGTGCCCTCACACCGGTAGCGAGCTGTTCTGGCAAAAGAGGGCAGAACCGACCATTCGTGGCGCTGCAGTCAAGACAGGTCCGTCACGTGTGCACAAACAGGGCTCCTCTTTATTAAGGCCGTACAGGGACGACGACGACGACAGGGTTCGAATGGACGAGCAAGGAACGTAGAGAGAGAGCAGAAATGTACGAAGGGCGTCCCGATCAGGTGGCGCTCAGCGTCACGTCGGGAGTTGTACCGGGGCAGTGGTATGGCAGTGCTTTGGCGAACTGCGCACAGCGCAAGCTGGTCTCGCGCGTCGGCGACGAGAATGTTGTCTACGTGGAAGAAGGAGGCACGGCGGCGCTGCACTGGAGCTCTTCCTCGGTCAGCCGGTGGAAGTAGCGGTCGAACAGGGACTGCGGGGTGCGGCACAGGAAGTAGTGCCACCGGTGCGTGTAGGTGAGCAGGAACCGCAGCCGGCAGTCGCAGTGCAGCGGGTTGTCTGCATCGAGTGACGAAATAAAGAGCTGTCAACGGTGATTGACACTTGAAGCTTTCCGCCTCTTAAATAAATGTTAGACAAGAAATTAGTGTAACAAGAACAAATGCTGGCTCTTCGCATGAGACAGCTGCCACTAGAAGAATTCGTGATGGCAAGTTCAGGTTTCTCTCGAACATGCGGTACCGCTGTCGTACAGGCTTTCGATCATCGATCGCCGCGTGGGATGCACACTAGGAACTTCTAGCCTGGTTCTGGCCCTTCTGGCGAGACACAGATACTGCTCCAACATGCTTTACACAAGATTACACGAATCGGTGCAGACATAAATACAACTTGCGTCATCGAAGGTATAATTTTGTGTTATTAGACACCTCGGAGGTACATATGACACACAAGGTGCTCGAGACAAGCATTGAAATTATTTCAGTGGCGGGTAATTTTTTATAAGATTTTGCATCTATCTCCAGCATGCACATCACTGTCTCCCCCCCCCCCCCCCTCTCCCTTTGTAGCGCCCAGAGTATTTTACTCGCCATGACATAGTCTGATTAGTCTCCGTGCTTTTTACATGCCGTTTGATCATTATTAAATGTTCTGAACAGATTAAAAATACATTCATCTGTGGCAAATAGTGGCAATAATTTTTTTTTCAGGTGGGTAAGTTGAAGAGGTGGACATTACTTGCACGGCAAATCGCAATGCTGAACTTGGCAGTGAACAACGATGCACCAATAAACTTTTCTAGTCTATAATTTTAGGGCATATGCCAGTATTGCGGATTCGGAGCTGCGTAGCGGTGGAGACAGGTCAGTTTATTTCTGGAAAAATACTAATTGGAACACGAAAGTATTTCCTATCACATTTTAGGAACACATGATGAAGCCAGAATAGCCAGGATGTCTGATTAATGGACATGACTTCACTACTGACGGACTTAAGTTATGGCGACATGCTTTCTAAATTACTGAAAATTAATTTGTTTAATAATGTGAATTAGTTACTAAAGCATTGTGATTTTCCGTGCTCGTCTGCCTCTTCAATTAATCTACCTGAAAGAGAAAAAAAAACATAATTGACCTATATGCCACCAATAATTCCTCAACAGTCTCTTTGAAACACTGATAGGAAGCAGAGAGTACATTCCGCTCGTCGCTTCGTGATGAAGTTACCTTCTCTCAAGTGCGAAATTTTTATTCTAGTATTTATAAAGGCACACGTCATACAATGGGCATTGCGGAGGTAAAACTACCAGAAGTCTTTCGCATCTGTAAAAGAAAGTACTGTATTCGTCATGCAAACGAGATACTAATCCTCGTCCAGCGAAGCTTACCGGCGAAGTTGACGAAGACGGTCCTGTCCTTGAGTGGAGCCACAGCCTTTTCGTCGACGGTGGTCAGCTTGTTCCTCTGAAGGTTGACGACGCTAAGCTGAGGCAGTTCGTCGGCCAGCCCTTCTGGGAATGCTTCGAGTTCGTTGTCTCTGAAACCCAGATATGAATACATATAGCAATTGTTATGACAGCAGGTGCATTCCTAATTATGCGACTCGTGTACGCTGCCGTCTACGCTTGTCTCGAAGGGGACACTAAAGAGAAACACTAAATCAGTTTTACTGATAAAGTATTCTTCAAAAACAACGTTTTCTTTGATCTCGCTATAAGACGTCGTTGATTATTAGAAGCAAAAAATGAAGGTCAAAGTTCCATTTCGCTCCAAAACGTACGTCAATGTGACGTCACAGATGACAAAGCCTTTTTTGTGTGTGTATTTGGGCAGAGTTGTCTCAGTAAAAGGTTCCAGAAACTTGCCATGTTCAGTCTTTGACTCCTTTAGAACCCAATGCAGTCAATTTTTACCTATATAATGTTAACTGGGCGCTAGCATACGCCGTAAAAATCTGTGACGTCACGTAGGGCTCGTGTGGGAACTTCAAGGAGGCGTCGCTACCTGTCGTATATTTCGGTGCTTTTTCTGGCTTACCAAACTTCTTAGGGTAACAGTGGCATTTTGTGTATCGTAGATGTTGAATTTACTACTACAGGTGAAATAGTTTTTGCCTTTAGGGTCCCTTTAACGTGCGACAATGGCAGGGGATTAATAGAACTGTAAGGAAGCCAATGAAAGGAAGCTCCTAGGCACTTGTCATCACAGGTGCTCCTACTATCGAAAAAGGACCTGCCAATTAACTCGAAGCAATCAGCGCCTTCCCCATTTCCTGCATCTATTCTCCAACGAGTAGATAATTAAGCAACACTCTTCTACTTATTTTTATAATGTACTTGGCCCATGCAATGTGATGCGCCCAAAAGTAAAAAAAGAAATGCCTTTTGGTAACATGGACCACTTGAAAGAATACATTGCTACGTAGTTTCATTAACTACTCACGGCACGCGCTTCGGGCTATAGAGGATAAGCATCGGTAAGAGTGTAACAAATTGTATGACATAAAACTTGGCGATAAGAACTATTTTAGAGAAAGACAGAAAAAGAACGCTGATTAAGTCGAAAGTTGTATTCACGAAAAAAAAAAAGAAATGCACGCACGATATTAACAGCTCCGTACGTACGTTACAAAATACTGGTTGACTGATGTGGTCTTTCTCAGTCCCTTCATGTTATTCTAGTCCTCCCCAGGGAGGTACTCTGGCCCTGGCATGACTACACAGCCATGTGAACAGAAACGCATACATGTTTACATGATTGCTGTAGCAAGTTCAAGAACTTACGGCAAGTCCAGGAGGAAGAACTTGGGAGCTGGCATGGGCAGCCATCCCCTGGAGAAGACCTTGAGACTCGTTTTACGAAGCACCAGTGCCTCGAGGTTCTCCAGCGACGTCAGCCAGTCGGGGTCCACGTGCTCCACAGTCGACTTGGTGACGTAGATGCTCTTTACCGTCTTCGGGAGCTTGTTGAAGTCTTTGGTCAGCCGCAGGTTCTCGTAGTCGTCGATGCAGAGCTCCTCCAGCCTCTGGACGCCCTGGAAGACCGACCAGGAAGGAGGCAGGGTGCTGCCGCTGTGAAAGACGACCTTGCGCAGCGTTTCTTCGAGTCCCTCGAAAGGATTTCCCGTGGGTCCCTGCTGCGCGAAGTCCAAGACTGAGACGTTGTAGAAGGCCAGCTTGCAAACGTTGAGGTCGGCGAAGGCCCTATCTGGGAAACGGTCCAGACGGCTGTCCTTCAGCTTGAACCAGGTCTCCTTTGAGAGGTCGTCTCCGACTCCGCGCTTGACGTATTTGGCGAAGTCTTCGACCGACGTGAACTCCCGGCATACGACCCTCCGGACATTGCCCACTTCGGTCAGCGTACACGAGGGCTCGCCGACGGCTACACTCATGAAAGCGGCGAGCGCTACGGCTAGCCCTAGAATAGGCGACGTCATGACGGTACACTCTGTGCGGCTGACTCCAAAGTGGCGGGCTGTGTGGATGCTAGCAAAGGAGTTTGCGGCGAGCCCAGTGGCGAGAATGCGAACGCCGACCGGACTGAGGCGTGCTTTATATGCGCGGGATATGCGCGTGTCGGACCAAACACGTCCGAGCTCCCAGAGAGGACCCTTCCAGGACTGGTTTCGGGCCTCTGATTGTGCGCCCCCCCCCCCTCCTACCCCACCCCTTCTTTCTTTACGAGGTCTCCGACCGTGTCACTAACCCCAAGATAGGTCCACTTGACTCGCACCTGTTCCCCGGCTTGCCTGACTGCGAGTGAGGTGAACTTGGGAGCTTTCTTTCACCATTGTTGGCCTGCAGGCGCACATACACTAAAATAAATCGCTAAACCGAGAGCCATGGCTGTCCCCGCGATGCGTCTGTGTGCGTGGTTAGGTAATATTTCGTTAGGAGGGATCACGGGCCACAGGAGAAGCTGGTAACCAGTTCTGATACCACTGCCGACGCGGTATGCGCAACGCGCGGGAGCGCAGCACCACTTGTTCCCACACCCTTTGAGGCCCGGTCGATGTTTACATCTAAGGAACCTGCCGTAAGAAATAATAAAAGACAGACTTAAAGGAAGCCCCTCGAGCGTCCACTTTTCGGCTCCATTGACCCGCTTATCAGCAGTCGGAGGCGTTTTTGATAGTTGTATACGCAACTAGATCGCAGAACCGGCTCCTATGGAAACGTGCTGCCGGCAGACTGAAACCGGTCTTTGACCTCTGCAACTGCGTATTGGGTATTGCGGCCGTCAGATGATCTGCCGGCGCGGGCCACGATCTCTTCATTTTATCCTCGTCTCTCCGACGTCGAAAACAAACAAGATGCAGCGCTCGACGATCGCTGCGCCCAGCGAACACGCATGTACTATATAGCGCGCCCGCGGCGCAGTTTTACATAAGGGGCTCAGGGCGACGCGTCTCGCACGCGTAATCGGCCGACGCGCGGAGCTCTCTTCTTCCTGCGGCGACGAAGACGACGGCGACGAAGCACGCGCGCCCGTCTGCCGGCGTGGAAACTTCCACTGCGGCGCTATTTCTTTCTTTGTGCGCGCGTGGATTTGACGTCTGCGTGCTGGATAGCCGATTCACTTCGCTTTACGAGAATGCACGGCCCCCGGGTGATCCGACTGCAGGCACGCAGTGCATCGAATGTCTGGAGTCCTCTCAACGTGCGCAGAACGTGGCTCGCTTGTACTCTTCATACTGCACAGTCTGGATGTAAACACAGTGCACAGGAATGTCTATATACTATTAAAAAAGAAAAGAAACATCTTGTTAGCGTGTAACATATTGAAATAAACTTTAAATTATGGGGTTTTACGTGCGACAACCCCGATCTGATTACGAGGCACGCCGTAGTGGGGGACTCCGGAAACTTGGACCACCTGGTGTTCTTTAACGTGCACCTAAAACCAAGTACACGGGTGTTTTCGCATTTCGCCCCCATCGAAATGCGGCCGCCGTGGCCGGGATTCGATCCCGCGACCTCGTGCTTAGCAAGCCCAACACCATAGCCACTAAGCAACCACGGCGGCTGTATTGAAATAAACTGAATCCTGGCATACAGGCCAGTACACCTGCACTCTTATATCTTTCGTTAATTTCTGCTTGTAATGTCTGCCAAGATCATAATATTTGTTGCAGGAGGAGAAAAGAAAGGAAGACGGCCAAAGATTCTGACCAGAAAAGTTTATGCTTGGCTAGGCTACACTGGGAGATGGAAAAGGGGGAGTAGAAAGAAGATAGAGAGACGCGGTGAATGCGAACGGACGGCGCCACGCAAAGACGTTCGCACATGTTAGTCACCCTCGAGAAGCTCACAAGAGTGCCTTCACGGCATAGTGGGCTAACGAACGACGGGGACGTGTTACAGGGGCGCCTTCATGGACAGCGGCCGAACGCCCAGTCGTAGCAATGCGTTGCACAGTGACTCTTTGCAAACCAAACAAATTGAGGGCAGTAGCACAATAGGTGTTTGATGTTCTCCTCGCAGCCGCACACATCTCAGGCAGCACTGTCAGTCCTTCCAATTGGTATTGCGTAATCCTTCGTGAAGGCAACTCCGAACCACAGCAAGACATAGAAGCGATGTCTCACGTCGGGGAAGTCCGGGTGGGGGTCGGAGTGGCAGTGAAGTGTTTAGCTCATGTAATCTATAGTCCATATTATATCTGGAATGTTCCACTCTGCTAACGAGAGTGCGCCAGGTGCAGAAGCTGCTTCGCAGCGTCTGTCATCATAGAGAGTGGTAGGGCAACCCAATGGAGATCTTCACGAGCCGCTCGATCAGCCTTGACGGCGTAATCACTTCCAGTGATCCCGCAATTGCTAATTAACCACTGGAAAACAACTTGCGGTCCTTTTCTATCAAGTGGTGGTGGAGGCACAAGATTTATTGCCTCAACTTGTTGTAAACTCCATATCGGAGAACCAACTGCGCAATATTGGTCATACGGTAAAATAGGTTTATAAGCTATTTCGTCTAAAGAAAGCAACTTACGTCAGCAGCAGAATCGCCTGCATTTAGTTATAAAGGAGGGTATGCTTATTCCTGAAATTCACAAAGCTGTGAACGAAGCCATTAGACGTAACATCACATTTGCACTATTTGTGAACACGAGACCCCGCAGAGATGCACAGCACGCTCCTGCTGTGTGTCGTTTTCACGATAAGCCCCACTGCTGCCTTTTCAACAGCCTCATACCGTCAGAAGTTCAGATATGATATTGAAGTTCGCACCAACTACGTCAGAGTGATGATAATTTTCCCCTGACATTTCATTGTGGAATCCTTTCAGCACGTGTCATAATAATGTATAAATTCAATGCGAGTATACTTTCCAAGCTAACTTGTTGAAAAACCAGTCCTTGGGCATAAGAAATTCTTTTATACTGTAATATTGAAGATAGCACAAGCGTCGCTGTGGTCGCATGGCTCCTGAAGTGAGGAAGAGAAAGACATAAGGATCGGTGTCGCTCATGGAGGAAGGAAACAAAACTTCCTTCCTCCATGGTGTCGCTGGTTTTGCCTCGTGCTGGCGTTTGGCTGGAACTGCTCGGTTGCTCTTTGCGCTGGACCTAGCGTGACTGGGTTTAAACGCCAATAAACCCCATATCAATACCAATTATTTCACTCGAGTGTACACTGTGTACACATTACATATTGCGTACTTTCAAATGCGTTCTGTCTCGCACTTCCCCGCGATTTATATTTACGGTTAATTCGCTGCTGTGTAATAGATATTCGCTTTGAAAATTTTTGTTTTTTTCGAGAGGACTTGCCGCAAGACATGCGCAGAATAAAAGAAAGTCAAATAAAAGCTTCCAACTCTGCATCGTGCCGAACGGCAGCAATGTCTGTGCAAATTTGTCGTACGCCAACCAACGATTGTAGTTTTCAGGTATAGGTCTGGCTTCAGTCCAGCCTTTCTTTAATCTTAAGTCTGATCGCCTGCGTTCCAGGGCACATCTAAAGCAGGTTTCTTTTTTGCTTCGTTTGTTCTTGTTAATTTGCCACTTACCCAAACGTGACGTCTCGTCTGCGTCTCGTGACGTCTCGTATTCTTTATTGATCTTCTGTCCACTTGCTGCATTTGCTCAGCCTAAACTTTTTAACACGTTTTTAAGAAAATCTGACTGCATAGAACGGACTTGGCTTTCGACTTTCGACTTACAGACCACTGAGCTCTCCGGTAGTTTCGCATTGTGAATGCAAGCAATGTGACTGAACTGTGTTGCCACAACAGTGAACAGTCAGGGGTAAACTTGTACTGTCACCATATGACGAGGCTTTATTGAGTATAGGAAATGACTGTGACAGTAGTAGATAGTTGTAGCTGTAGTTGTAGAAAGCGCCGCCTGAGTAAAACAAACGTGCTTAAGGGCACAAGTAGTCAACGGCTGCCAAATATTCATCTTCGTTGAGGCTCGCTTTATAAAACAAGCGAGAATAAATGAATCTAGCTCAACTTTCAAAGACGGCACTACAGCTTTGTGAAGCCTCAGTAAACAAGTTGTTAGTTTATCCTTTTATTTTAGTTACATGCGGCTCGTCTCAGCCCCACCCATCTATCATCCTTAACTTCATTCATCCCTTTCCTCAAGTACGAGTTGGTTAGCCAGATCTTAATCAGGGTTACCTCTTCTGTCTTGCTCCCCGGGCGACTTTCTACTTACTCTCTCCTTTGCGAACCAATAATCCCACATTCTGCGGCCAGCTGATATCATGCCCGTAACCAGTATCAAAAAAGAAATTCGCATATTTAACGTCACATAAAGAGCTATTAGCTTAAAATAGCGCTAATTAGACGATGATGAAAATATGGTGAAGAAATGGGCGTAAGTCTGAGCAAACCCTCGACCGATTTATTGCGGCTCGACACCAAGCTACGGCTACTACACTCCTCCCCTACCCCTCCCACCTCATTTCTTTAACTTGCTGCCCCTCTTCATGGTGATGCGTGTTGTTGTCGTCAGCAGAAAAAGACACGAAATATCTCGGGCATTTGGCGTATTTATGTTCGCAGCAACTTCTTTTATCGCGCTGCTGAGGAGGAGGAGGGATTTTCCGAAGACGTGGCTTGAGTGGCAGGCGGCGAAGCGTCAGCCGCAGGCGCCGCTGAAGATCCGGGGACGACAGCGACGCCTGACGCGAGCACGGGTGGCGTCTCGTATTCGCAGGGCAGCTCCGGTTCCGACAGCATCTTGATGTAGCGTCCCTGGTGGATCTCGGGTGACCGGCACAGGAAGTAGTGCCATCTGTCCGTGTAGTCCAGAAGGAACCACAGCCGGCAGTCGCAGTGCATCGGGTTGCCTGCGAGGACGCCGGACGGGAATGGAAAGACGATACACGCTCCGCGAGTGTGGCTTGTCGCCGTGCGCAGCAACGTTTATTGGTGCACAAGTATAGCGTGGCGCGTAACTTCTTACGCGACGCGTCGGAATCGGTCGAATAATGAGTGGAGAAAGTGCGGATGAACAGGATTAGACATCGGCTGTAGTGCCTCCGATTTGCTGGCCGACGACGACAACAAAGCAGGAGAATTCACCTTTGTGAAAGACGGTCTTTGTCATCATTGACCGGTCGGTTCTACGTGGTTAGATAGTTTCTGTGGCTAACCTAAACACGCAAAGCTAAGCCTGCAAGGATGACTAGGACGCTTTTCACGAAATAGACTTGTTCTGTTATTTTTTGCTAACGCTTTCTTACCTAACAATGTTGTTAACATTTCTTGCTTAACGAACGAAGTCTTGCTAACCTCCCTGCCTTTCATTCCCCCTCTCTCTCGCCTCCCCTACTTTCTCTCTATGGATACACCGATATAAACGTCGGCCAGCCAGTCCCAGACACTTCAGTTGGATTCATTTTTTTTTTTTTGCACAATGTATTTCCATTTGCTGGTTGAAAAACAAAACAAAAAGGGAATTTGTTACTGCGGCATTTGCGACGTCAAAGTTATGTCACTGGAACGACAATTATAATTATCAGAGTACTACGTCGGGCTAGATGGTGCATATACCTTAATAATGATGTGTAGCGCAAGGTTAAAAAGCAACAGAACGAATAACGGAACAAACTGTCCCCTCTTGTTTCTTCTATTGGTTTTTAACCTTGCGCCATACATCCTTCTTAAAGTTATGCCTACGTCCATGCGTCCTCCCATCTTGGGCTAGTTCATAAAAAAGCACCAGAACTACAGGTATATGCTTTGTTACGGCGCTGCGGCCAGTGTGAAAACGGTAAGATATTTCAAAAGTACAGAACCATGCCAGATGGTGGAGCGGACCATCTGTAGGAATTTTACGGTGGGCATTTTATCGCCAAGCCGTCCAATTGCGATAGCGAAATTGCGTACAGATCGCAGCGCAGAGCAAGCGCACGAACAAAACGAAGCGACGCCCTGAACGTGCTTACCGATGAGTCGAACGAGCACGGAGTCCCTGTGCAGCGGCGCAACGTCCTTTTCGTCGAGCGTCGTGATGCGGTTGTCCTCGAGGTTGACGAACTGCAATGCCGGAAGGTCTTCGCCGATCCCTTGCGGAAATGCGCGAAGGTTGTTCTCGCTGGGCACAAATATGCAAATGGTTGTGGGTAATGGGTTTATATCAACGTACGTGATCGCGGCTTGGGCATTTCTGGGAAAGCTTTCGAGCAGTTTACAGCCGCGAACCCGATGGCCAGTTTACGAGCCGCAGGTACATGGACAGGTTTCGCGAGATTTGTGTTCAAGTCACGAGCTTCCCAGTTCACCCTATATACCGTATGGCTTGCGAGCTTAATGAGCAAGAAGAAAGCGGTAATACAGGAACTGATTACGCGCTTTTCATGCTGCGCCTGGGAGAAAGGGCTTAAAACAGAAAGCTGGGCTGGTTGGAACCTAGACATATGAGACATTTCTTGCGCATAAGGAGGCTAAATTAAAATTTAGAACTAGGAAATGAAAAGAGAGAGAGAGAGGAGAGAGAAACGACACCGACCTGTGCAGCATCCTTCCTGTCCTGTTGTCTATTATTTTTCGAAGGAGTTATTTTTTCTTCTAAGCGCTGAGAATATCTTCAATGTCCAGGGTTGCAAAGTCACCTACGCCTTCTAGAATTTCTAAGAAGCGCAACTGCGTGCATCGGCACTTTTTAAGACGTCTTCAGACAGTACGAAATATTTTCAAGAAATGTGATACTTTTCTGCTCAGATAACAGCTCGAGATATAACAACACCAATAAAGAAATTCGACGCGTACTTCGAGCATCTAATGCGATACTTTCTGTTATTTTTATTGCTTGATTTATTTTTTTTTGGTTGACTGTCTACATTTGTACTTCGAGTTGCACATACTTGTTGCGAATTGTTTTATCTTGTATACAAACCGGCACTATTAGGCATTCCGTAAACTATTCCACTGCTCTTCTTACCAAGTGAATTATTTGTTGCATGAAGAATCACGGGAATGGAGGAGTTCACATTTAGTCAGGTAACTCTACCATATGTCAACAGACACTTAGAGCTTGTAAGAAATGGTTAGCCTACTAATATTATCGGAGGTCTAACCTGTTGAGCTCGCACAGCTTACGCGGGCACAACGTGTCCTACTTAACGCTAAACACGTTGCTGCGGGGACGGAGGTATCTAGCAAAAAGGAAACAAAACGAAATAAGAAATCTTTAGCGCCATCTTCCTGAAGCCAGCGCTAAGCGCTGCCTTGGTGTGGGGTTGTTCAATTGACAGACGTATTTTTTTTAATGAGAAATGTGGATAATATTGCCACTATTACTGAGCTTGACAATAAAGGGCTTAACATTCAACGCATTTTGTACCACGCGAAGCATACTAGAAACCTCATGGAGAAATTAACGAGGTTCTAAGAACCAAGGATGGTCCAGAGGGAAAAGCTTCTTGTGCGCGCGTTACTCTCACTCGTCGACATGCTAGCGCTGTACGAGCATTGGATATTTTAAACTCCCAATAATCTTCTTCGTTTTGTGCTCATTCTCATCTTTCTCTGCCATTAATTTGTTCGTTTTGTACCAATAGGACTTTACCAGGTGTGACCGAAGTGGTGAGACGGTCGCGGCTCTTGTCTATAAGAAGGAACAACTCACGCCAGGTCCAGTGTCCTCAGCTTGGGCGCTGGCCTCGGAAGCATGGAGCGAGCGAAGACCGGCAGGTTGGTGACGCGGACGATGACCGTCTCCAAGTTGTTCAGATCCGCGAGCCAGTCGTCGTCCACCTTGTTCAAGATAGAGTCGAACACGAACACGAGCTTGAGGCCAGGTGGAAGCTTGCCGAAGTCGCGCGTCAGGTTCAGGTTCGAGTAACGCTGGAGGTGCAGTTCCTGCAGGGCGACCACCTGGCCCAGCTGCGACCACGAAGAAGGCAGCGTGCTGTCTCTCCGAAAGACCATCTTCTGCAATGATTGCTCGAGGCCTGAAAACGGTCCCTCGCCACCTTCCGGCACGTCCAGTGAGCTCACAGTGACGTTGCTGAGAATCAGCTCCGACACATTGAGACCCGCGAAGGCGGCCGGAGGAAGGCGGTCCATGGCGCTGTCGATGAGGAGGAACCAGGTATCCTTGGAAGATTCGCTTCGCGGCACGTGTTTCTTGAAGTCATCGGGAGACTCGAACTCTCGGCATATTACCCGCCGGTACTTGTGGCCGTCGATTTGAAAGCAGGAAGGTTCCGCTGACGTCCAGGACAAAGCCGTGGCCAAGAGCATTATCGTGCCCAAGCGCAGAGTTCTTCCCGCGTACTCTGCCATGATCGCCACTTCCGTATACGCCGAATCGCTTTCAGCGCCGTCGTACCCTCTGCCTCCTACCTATCAGCTAAAGGGAACGTGCTGACGGTGCCAGCCTTTATAAACGCGGTCGGTCTGGAGGAGAACCGAAAGTGAGGCGAAAAAAGAAAGATTTAACCTGTACGCTGTTGCCGGTTGCCGTGGGCGCGCAGTGCATGGCCTAAGTTGCTCAGACAGCATGCAGCGGCACGCTTTGTGCCCGACGCGTTCTTCTGCCGTTTTGTTTAATGCTCTTTCCATACGTGTCGCGTTGCTCGTTTATTTTCGAATTTCCAAACAAGGCCACACCGCCGCAGGAGCTTAGAGATGACACGGAAGTTTTGTGCGTCCGGCGAAGGACGCGACACACCTCTCCGAGGCCGCCGAGAGAACTCGCGTGGCGTTGGTCTTAATAGGCCTTGGCCGGCTAGACGAGCCATCACTGTCTTAGCTCTTCCGCGGCCTCTTGAACTTTCTGTCACCGTCTCTTCTCTTCAGGGACGCGCTCGACTGTACTGCATACGTGTGTGTTGGTTTTGTTTCGTGCAGTACGGATCGCGAACGCCGACTGGCTGAAGACACGGGGGCTTAGTTAAGGTAAAAACAAATAAACGGAAACATAAACTCGTTATTTCCCTGCGCAGCCAAGCGGCCGATGTAGTATAGGGGCATAAACTATGATGTCACGGCACTCCCGCGGACGGGCGCGTATTGCGCCGGCAGTTCTTGTCTTGTGCTTGCGTCGCGGCGTTATAGCGCTGTCACTCCTGCAGGCCCGAGGCGACGGGCCAAACGTAAGCTGTCAGAATCTCGGCGCTGTCCCCCCGAGGTCTAAGAGCTTATGCAACCCATCTTTGCTGCGCGCGGCACCGGTGAATCATTGGACAACTCGCGTTTCCTGGGGTTACAAGGTTCAACGTCGTTAGGGCAATCGTAACTTTACGCTTTGCAGTGCGAACTGCACGACAATCGGAAGGGGTATGTGGGTAGGAGGGGCGTGAAACGGCGTTGCCACGGCTCCAATCACAAACTGGTATTCACTGTGGAAATCAGATATGTGTACGCAAACAAACATCAAGCACGCTCATATACTGTACACATGTACCTGCAGCTTCGTTTAACGCTGGAAAAAAAAAAAAAAAAAAAAACAAAAGCGCAAACAGCGGTGAACGTTTACTTGCACGAGTCACTTTCAGATAATCAAGCTTTAAGTTTGTATTATACATTTGTTGTCTAAACAGTTTCGTGTTAGCCGACTTCAAGCGTTACCTTGTAGCTTTCAGAACTAGCGCTCATATTCCTTGCTGTGTACGGGGCAACTTTACCTTCACTTCTTTCTTACTCCTTATCTCTCCCTCTTTCTCACTATCTTTAAATCTCTCTCTTTCGTGCTCCTTTTTTACAGGCGAGAGACAATTGTGTTCTTCACAATAACGTGGGATTACACTGCCTTGGTCCGTTAAAGCGCGTTTAAGCGAATTCATAAACACGCTTTTCTTTCCCTTACTCGATTAAGGATCGCTTATCAATTAGGGTGTGCGAATATTCAAAATTTTTCATACGAATTGAATAGTCTTTGCTATTCGATTCGTATTGGATACGAGAAATCACTATTGGAAGTTGTCGAATATTCGTTCCGTCCGACTACTATACGAGGGAGAACAACAGTCGTTGCACCATGCAGGCAGGGCTCCGACCTTAATGACCGCCAAGAACCCTACACCAGGTATAAGTATAGAGATAGACAGACGAAAGTGGAGGCTCTTCCGGATAATTATGCTGCAGAAGAACCATGGTTGTTGCCCAGATTATATTTTTTATTATTTTTATTTATACAATACTGGCTGGTCTTCATCAGGCCCAGGCAGGAGGAGCAAAATGCGCCATGAGAGGGCCTAGGACACTCTCCTGGATGACACCCGAAGTTACGTCTGAAAGGGGTGAGGCCAAGCTATTTACTGATCTCACGAGAAAGCATGCCGAGTGATCTGCCCTGTTATAGCAAACATGCTGATTTTTTTTAATTATTATGTAGGCGAACCCTCATGTGAGAATGTAATCCGCTACCGCCGTATTGCGAATAGTTCTGCTTTCGTCTCAACAATGGTACGCAACGGGCTATGCTCATTGTACGGCCGCGAAAACACAGGAGCGGCCTGCTCGTGCCAGTCAACAATGTGAAAGGATTCGACACATCTCACCGATCATTCTGACGAGACCTCGGTTTCTCTTCAGCGGCGACAAGGTGCTTTCATGTAGCGCGGTGTAGCGAGTGCGACCCCCGATTTGCGACTACAACTTCAAGTGATTGTGAAGCCGGCTAGACATGCGCGAGGGTGTTTGTAACGGGTGAATAAATGACCCTGAGTTACTGATATACTTATGAAAAAGACACAATATGGCAAGAGAATAACGATGCATTTCTAAAGGCTTAAATGATATGTTGTGTTTAATTTTACTGGGCTGGAGTGTCGATCGTTTCTTGCGCGCTATGAACGGAGCTGCACGGTTTCTGCACTCACTCAACAGCGGGAATTAAATATTCGTGATGCGGCGACCAAATGAACCAGGCATAATCAAGCTGCGGGCGAAAAGACAAGTGAGCAAGCTTTCGAACGTCAGATGGGCAACTGCACAAGTTGGGGCGCAGGAATCCTAGAGTGTTCATAGCTTTCACGGTTATGCGTGTAATATGAGTGGACCACGATAGGTTAGAAGTAAGGTGAACAGCACAGTAAGGAACACGAGGAACTGGAGCAGTTTTTATGGCGTAGGCGAAATCAGAGGTTAGTTTCTTGCGCCTAAATAATGGTAATAACTTGACGTCTGTAGGTGTCTAGTGACATTCGCCATTTAACACGCTACTGATGGAGAAGATCAAGATCATGGTACAGGGCCAGGTGATCATCGGAAGTATTAACGGTTCGATAAACTACGCAGCCATCAGCGAATAGTCCCACGGATGATGAAATGTTGGCGGGCAGCTCGTTAATGTTAGATTAAAACAGGAGAGGGCCTAGGGCACTCTCCTGGATGACACCCGAAGTTACGTCTGAAAGGGGTGAGGCCAAGCTATTTACTGATGTAACCTGGCGGCGAAGGCACAAAAAAAATTCTCAACCAAGACAATGTTAAAGAGTCGACTCAAGGGGCAGATAACTTTGATATGAGGCGAGAATGATCTACCCGGTCAAATGCCTTTGGCAAAACCTAAAGATATGCAGTCAATTTGCTTGTTATTCATGATGGAATGTTGTATTAGTCAGTTGTGAATTTTAATAACTGGGTATCGCAAGACAATCCCTTCCTAAAACCCGATGGTTGGACGACAAAAGAAACAGTAATACGCTGAGACGGCTGTGCTATAACTGGCTTGGCCTAAAATATGGTTATGGCGGCAGCACTAATAGCCGTACACGGCAGCGGTGTACGGCAGCATTAATAAAGCCATAACTCTTCTTTGGAATTACGTGTTCCCAACAAGCTTTAGCACTGCTACAATGCACCTTCCACTATAGTTTGCTGATACACAGCATAACAAGTAATCGAAGAAAACAGAAACATACAATGGAAATGGTCGCACTGTGAGCGTCGTACCTTCGCGTCTTTCCTAGAACTTTAGCGATCCTATACGGTGGTACCATTTACGTTCGACATTATTGTACACCCCGTCTTGAGTGCGTGTCTTAACGAAAGCACTTCCTAGACTTTATGAAAGGTTAAGTTGCATCTTACACTCTGCTTCAGTAGAGACCAGACTACTGTAACAGAAGGAGCAGTTGTCGCCAGACATGTCCTCAAGGAGTCCTGGCGCTGAGAGAAAAGTAACATTCCGAAGCCTCCGCATCTGTAAACTTCCATGCAAGAACCAGCACTGCAGCGCCGCCCCCTTTTCTCTCTCGGTAATTATAAGAAACTCTACGGCTGCAACGTTGAATACGTGGACTGACTTCACCACTGTCTAATCAGGCTTGGCAAGCTTGAAGATCTAGATAAGCGCTGCTGCTCGCCGTCGCCACTGATGGCAAAAGTTGCCGATCCGCTATGTGATGGCAGGGCTCAGAGCTCCTCTGTTTAGACGGCGTTGCTCACGTCACGATCACTGGTTTCATTGCATAGCTCCGCTTCCGTGAGGGACTGGATGGACCTGGTCGCCAAAGACAGCGGCTTGGCACATGGGTAGTAGTTCCACTTCTTCGGGTACGTGAGGAGGAACGCCAGCCGACAGTCGCATGTCAACGGGTTTCCTGCGACGTAATTCAGCGTGGACTTTAGGGCTAGCTGAAGCAATGAGAAAGTAGATCTCACGAGAAAGCATGCCGAGTGATCTGCCCTGTTATAGCAAACATGCTGATTTTTTATAATTATTATGTAGGCGAAGCCTCATGTGAGAATGTAATCCGCTACCGCCGTATTGCGAATAGTTATGCTTTCGTCTTAACAATGGTACGCAACGGGCTATGCTCATTGTACGGCCGCGAAAACACAGGAGCGGCCTGCTCGTGCCAGTCAACAGTGTGAAAGGATTCGACACGTCTCACCGATCATTCTGACGAGCCCTCGATTTCTCTTCAGCGGCGCCAAGGTGCTTTCATGTAGCGTGGTGATCTCATTGTAGCCGACGTCCAACTCTCGCAGTGCAGGCATATCGGTGGTGAGGTCCTTAGGCAGCGATGTGAGACGGTTGTCCCTGTGTTTAAGATACAACGTCGTTTTCGAGACGGCGAGGCGATAATTCGATATCCATGACAATGGAGCTTTCCGTCCGCGCACACACTGCAGACACTCATCCTGTAATAACATAACTCTTTTACACTGCATTCGTACGAGATTTCCTCTGTTATGCCAGGATTAGGGTGACAAGTAGCCAAACTTTGAGAGACGAGATTCGAAGAAGCTCACAATACTGCATCAGGACAATTTTTGTAAGCTGCGTACACCGTGCACATAGCAGGAACGTAGCGTTGACAGCGGTGTCGGCTGTATTGCTGTAGTGCTTTTGTCTCCGCATCGTGGAAGAAACAGGTTCCACACTTAATAAATCGGGCTGATAAATGTTGATGCCAGCAAGGTAGCCTTTTTACCTGTTACAGGACGGACTGGGTTCACAAACGTTGGTTTATCTTGGTAAAAATAATATTTTGCAAAAACCATATAAGAAGGAGCAGGTTGTGGTGTTTTGCTCTTTCTTTGCAAGATATAAGCGCCCAACTCACGTGCACTGAACCTGACGCGGAATAAGCGCTCGACTGATGCCAGCAAGATAATCCTTTTACCTGTTATAGGACAGGTGTGGTTCCCGAAATTTGGTTTATAAGAATAATATGTTCGCTGAAAACAGATAATAGGAAGTAGCTTTGGCGTTTTCGTATTTCATTGTAACAGAAAAGCACACAATTCACAGACACTGACGCGAGCGCAGAAGCGAGCTGCATGCCGACAAGCGTTTGTTTGAGATGCAATGAGTGAAGAAAAAGTTGAGGTGGAGCATGTCCCCGCGCGCGTGTGTCCATGTCTACCAATTTCCGCAACGTCAATTAGCTCTCATGTCGTCAGCACTGTATTCCTCCATATATATTGAAGAGCACTGCTCACACTGGAGAAGCATTGCAAGCCTTAAGCTCGGCCCGTAACATCAGAACACATTCTAACAAAACACGTTGTTGGAATAGCTTGTGCATGTTTCAGACGAGAATTGCCGCTCAGCAGTGGGTGCACAGACGCCACAAAACGACACGGACAGGAGCAGACTTCCATTAAAAGACAGTTGAATGTTTGAAGAATGTTTGAAAAGAAAAAAAAAAAAAAAAAGAGTTCTAGGCTTGAATGTTTCGTGAACCACCAACACATTAATGGATAGTGGAAATGACGTGGCGTTGTCGCCTTCATTACGTTTTTAAACTAAAGTATCACGTGGTGCGATTCCGCTACACTATAAAGTAGCCACCTGTTGTGACTACTTTAGGGACTGCTGAATGCACGATCGCTTCGTGTCAGCACAGAGAAACTTACGCGAAGTCGAGGATCATCAGCTTTGGTGCAGGCCTGGGCAACATGGACCTCGATACGCTCTCCAGGTTCGTCTCTTTGACCGCGACGGCGTTTAGCCCATGCAGCTCGGCCAGCCAGTCTTGATCGACTTGATCTACGTGCGCTCCCAGAACCTGGATCTCTTTCACGCTTGGCGGCAGATGGTTGAAATCAGCCGTCAGGTTGACCTTTTTCACGTGCAGCAGCAGGAGTGTTTCCAGTCTCTTGAGCCCACGTAGCAGGTTCCAAGACTCGAGGGCCTTCGGTTGGTCGCTGAAGATCAGCTTGCACAGTGAGTCCTTGAGGGCATCGAACGGACTCGGAGCGATCCCCTGTCGATCGCCGTATGCGCCTACAGTGACGTTCATGAAATGCAGCACGGAAATGCTAGTGCCGACAAAAGCATTCGAAGGCAAGCGTTCCAAGGAACTGTCCTTGAGAACGAAGTACGTGCAATTCTGCGCACGGTAGCGGTCTATCCTGAGGAAGTCCTGAGTGCTTGTGAAAGCTTCGCAGAAGTAATAACAATGGCTGGGGCCCTCTCTTGAGTAGCATATCGGATGAGCCCCCGTCAGGTTCAGTAGCAAGGCGATGACGAGTTCCACTAGCAGACGGACTCCGAACATTGTGCAGCTAAGCGCTAGCTAGTGCCCGCAGAAGGCAAGGGTTGGAGCTTCAGGCCGTCGCACCCAAGAGCGCACGCTTCGTCGTTTAAATAGATGCTTTCAAGCTTCGCTTCCTCAGAACCACTCGGCATCAGCGTTCTACGAACGCGTGAAAACTTTGGTGTGTTCTGATATGTCGACCAGGTTGTTCCGGCGTGCGAGTGCTTCGGCAATCACCACTCATGGAAGGAACTGAACTTCCGACGAAACGCGTAACTTCGCGTTTATTACGTTATTTTCGGTCATTTCGACGCAGATGCGAGTAAAAACACGTGCGAAAGGAGGTCACGGCGCTGACAGACCCCACCAATCTCGCCAGATACTAATTCCTGGTACTCGATGCATTTCTGCTCGTTGTGTAAGTGTCCGGCCTCCCTTTTTTTTAGTTAACAGAGCGCTGATAGTGACGAACGGCTGACGTCAACCACGTCAACAGCCATTCACTGCTTCGGGATACGGTCATGCGGTTTTCTTCATTACGCCCAGAAACTCAACTCTTTCAAACAAGGCCGCTAGCAGAGTCGCAATCGCTTCGAGTTGTTGTGGCTGCTTATCATGGAGGCTGACTCACTCTTTTCCACTGAAAGCAGGCGATAACCGCCATATACGCGTTACAGAGGTAACGTTTCTTTGGCCGTTCGCCGTCTTTCAAACCATGCAGATAACCCAACGCCTATAGATGTTTCGAGCTGCGACATCATGGCGTCACGCTAGCATGAACGCGCGCTATCCGGTGGAGCCGGCTTCTCGTGAAGGAGCGGAAATTAAAGGTCTTGTGCTATCTAGGTGGAGGCTAGACTAAGGCAGGTTTTATAACTTTTAGAACATATGTCTGCTGGTCTCGGGCAACTCGCTTCATCATACATGGCTTATAGTTATCGCCATACAGAATACGTCTTTGTAGATCGCCCATTAAACATTCACTCCCACATCGGCATGCTTAACGACATGATATTGTCGCACAAAAATCATGAAAAGAAAGGTTAGCAGCGACAGATATAGAGCAGAAAGAAAGACGGCTCCGTCTTTTTTTTTTTTCGCTATATCTGTCGCAGTTAACCTTTCTTTCTGGAATTTTTGCGCGATAATATGATGTCATGCAGCAAGCCAAGAAACTCGGCCAAGAAAAAGTTATTCGGCAGGTTTGACCGTGCACCCGGAAGGGGCGAAGTGTACCAGACAACGCATAAGTGCACCGATGTATCCACTTCACCAAATCAACCACGCAATCACTGAGCAGTCCTACCGCTTCTTCTTCTTTCTGGGGTTTTACGTGCCAAAACCAGTTCTGATTATGAGGCATGCCGTAGTGGAGGGCTACGGATTAATTTTGACCATCTGGAGTTCTTTAACGCGCACTACAACGCAAGCACACGGGCGTTTTTGCATTTCACCTCCATCGAAATGCGGCCGCCGCAGGCGTGATTCGATCCCGCGACCTCGTGCTCAGCAGCGCAACGCCTTAGCGGACTGAGCCACCCCAGCGGGTGAGTCCTACCGCATTGAGCGATTCGTGACGTTTAACAATTAATGCTAAACGTCACCATCCACCGAACAAATAAATGTTACTAATTGTACAGAAACTACCGACGATGATTGTCAATGTAAGCGCATAACGAACGAACGAACAAAAGAGAACGAACGAACGAACGAACGAACAAAAGAGAACGAGATACGGAGAAATCGAGAGCGACAGAGCCAGTGAGCGAAGAGAGAAAGAGAGAGCGAACGAATTTACGTTTTCCTTGCCGAGACCGTCCTGGCGACCACCGATAAAGGACGCGCTCTGGACGACAAAACGAGATGCTCTGGGGGTTCAGTTGCCGGCATGCTTTTGTGGGCCATCCCTCTATGCTTCAAGACATTTCACAGGTACTGCCGCTCGATCACAACGCACAAGACGCAGCATGTCAAATGGTGGACAAAGCCAGATCGGCCAGTATACGAGAGGCGATCCGCTGCATTTTTTTTTTGCATATTCTTACACAATGTACAATGTTATGTGTCTCAAGGTCCTCAAGGTCAGCCCTTTAAAGAAATAAGTGATAGGCTGCTTACGTAAAGCAGGAAACGAGATACGGTAAGCTTGTCTAGAATATCATCTCTCTTTTTACTGAGCTAGGTCAAGTTGGGCATATCGCGCATCAACAGAGCCCGCCTCACTATGAAACTGTTGGTTCCTTTACTGGAATGACAGTGGAAAAGGAGATCTAGTCCCCTAGAATTTGGGGCGGCTCTTCCTTTCGACGTAGGAGTTAGGGGAAAAAACTTAATATAGAAAAAATGGTACAATTTCCGAAAGTCCGGCAGGAGGATACGTAGGTGGAGAAAACGAGGTCCCGATGCGGTTTGAGATGATGGATGATACACGGATGAGATAACCAAACATGACAAAAGTTAATAGGAAGATAGAGTGGGACTACTCTTCAGTCTGAGGAAGACAAGTCCTTTTGTCGAAACATGGTTATTGGCTCCAGTGACATTCTGTGTTCTGTCAGTGTTCATCATGGGCGAGATAACGCACCCGTATACAGGGTGTCCTAACTATCATGCACCAAGGTTTATAAATATGCAAATGCTACGTAGCTGGACAGAACCAAGGTAATGTTGTTTGCCGTCGCTTGGAGATACTCAGATATATTTTTTTGCATTCCGCCAAATTACATAATTAGTCTTAATTATTTAATCAACTACACAAATATTAAAATTAGATGAAAATTCTCAATGATAAAATTGTAGAGCAACATGAAAAACAACCGATACATAGAGAGAGCAAGCGAGAGAGGAAAGGCAGGAAGGTTAACCAGAAGTCAGTTTCCGGTTTGCTACCCTACACTGGTGTGAGGGATAAAGGGGTTGGAAAGAGTGCAAAGAGAGAGAGCGAAAAAACACACACAAAAAAAAACACAGGCGTAGGTAACAAAAGAGGCGTTCCAATCACAGACGTTCACATAGGCCAGTGGACTTCAGGAACCGCAGGAGCGCTTGCACGGCCTTCTGATGCGATGTTGAGTCGCGTCGATGTTGCAGAATTCTTTCTTCCGATAAAGGCTGGTCGTCCAACTGATTCAGCACGACGGAAAGCGATTGTATCTGCGCACTGTATTGTGGGCACTGACAAAGAATATGACGAATCGTTTCCGCGTCTCCACAATTGTCACATGCTGCACTGTCGGCCATCCCTATGCGGAACGCGTAGGCATTGGTGAACGCGACGCCCAACCATAGCCTACACAGAAGGGTCGCATCTCTTCGGGGAAGTCTTGTTGGAAGTCGAAGGCTTAAGATTGGATCCAAGGTGTACAATCGGGCGTGCATGAAATGTGGTTTATTCCAGTCTGATGAAGTGCATTGGCGTGCAAGTAGGCGGAGCATCCTTGCAGCATCTGTCCTAGACAGCGGGATCGATAGGCGGTTGTCTTGTTCATGAGCTGAACGAGCAGCTTGATCGGCACGTTCATTGCCAATGATTCCACAGTGACTTGGCAGCCACTGAAAGATTATTTCGTGTCCTTTCTCAGTCAGGTGGTGTATGGCCTCTGTGATTTCGAAAACCAGTTGTTCCCGTGGACCGCGCCGTAAGGCTGACAGTAAACTCTGCAGTGCCGTCTTCGGGTTGCACAAAACGGACCATTTTTGTGCTGGTTCGTCATTAATAAAATGTAGTGCGACTCGAAGCGCTGCCAGTTCTGCTGCCGTCGACGTTGTCAAGTGAGATGTTTTCATCTTGATAGTGGTGGCTTTTTCTGGAATAACGACAGCGGCGGTAGAGCTGTTCTGCAAGACGGAGCCGTCGGTGTATATGTGGGTGTAATTCCGGTACTTCTCATATAATAGGAGTAAGGTAAGCTTTTTAAGAGCCGGCGATGACATATCTACTTTTTTTCCGGACGCCAGGTACTTTCAGGTTGATCGTTGGCTGAATGAGGCACCAAGGAGGAGTGGAAGGTCTCGCAGCAGATGTGAAGCAAGATGGTATATATAGCCTCACGATGTGCGGATACCACTCGGCAGAACGAGGCGTGTGGTCTCTCCGCAGGTAGAGAGGCTAGATGGTGGCAAGGAGTCCGTGCAAGGTGCCTTACGTGCATTCTTATTGCTTCAACTTCGATGTGGGTCTTTATGAGGTGGTCTCTGGCGATTGCAATGGTTGCCGCCGTTGACGCACTTCGAGGAAGTCCTAGAAAATCCGGAGCGCCAGGGCTTGCACACTTTGTATAGTACGTAGGCTTGTTGTACTTGCGTTAGTCAATGCTGGCAAGCTATATACCGCGAGAAGCCGAGAAAAAGTACTCTATATAGTCGAAGCCTAGCGCTTGTCGACATTCCCCAGGTCTTTCCAGCGAAGAATTTCAAATTGAACTACCGATACAACGTTCTGTTGCTCAGTACGTGCTAGATAAAAGTATTTTTCCGAGCGTGAAAGCAGCCCACGAATACACGCAAAGTGCCTCTAGTGGCCAGTCGCGCGGCAATTTTGTGTGTATTCGGGGGCTTCCTTCAGGCTTGGAAAAACTCTTTTGCGTAGCACGTATTGAGCAACAGAAAGCTTTATCGGGAATTTTTCATGTGGCTCTATGTTTTCTCACTGACACTTTTCGTCTAATTATAATATTTTAGAAGTTGATTAATTAAGACTAACTATGTAATTTGCCGGAATGCAATAAATAATCCGAGTATCTCTGAGTGACGGCAAACAACATTACCTTGGTTCTGTACAGCTACGTGGCATTTGCATATTTTAAAATCTTGGTGCATAATAGTTGGGACGCCCTGTATAGATGAAAAAAGTGAAATGTCTTCAATATGCACGTCGCCACCCACTACTTCGCGCAGTGTGGCAGTGTACATTTACAAACTGGGCAATATATCGTCCAGTGCACATCGGTGTGGTGTATAATAAATGCAGAGTATGTCATTGTCCTCGGAACAAATGTTGAAACCCGTTCACAGCTTTCCGCTGGTTTGCTTTCGACGACCACAGTCCCAACAGCTCGGCTAGTGATAAACGTCGATGCGGATAATTTCCATAAATTTCTTATTCGTGCTGCCAGTGTGTAGCATGTATAGGACACTCGAAGGTCAGATGGTGAATGTCGTCATCGTCGTGGCCACAGTACAAAGCAGAGGATGACAAACGTTTGATTTGGTGCAGGAATTGCTGACAATGCAAGATGACGCAAAAGCTAGGATCACGCACACTATCGGCGACAGAACAGAAATGACCTTTCCACATTCGATGTCCGGACATCGAAGCATGTATCTGAACGTCAGTGCAGTATCTGGACTGGTACAATCTGCCCCTGCGGTACATACCACCTCTCGGAAAAGGGAAGGGGAAGTGATTTCTGACTGACCGGTTGTAGCCACCGAAAGCAGCAACATATCAGAGCAGTGTATCGGAAGGCTCCGCGTTTATTTTGGCCAGCTTGGGTCCTTAACCTGCACATGAATATAAGTTTATGTGTTTCTTATTACGTTTTGCTTGTTTACCTTTTACTTGTGGTAAGGGATATATATATATATATATATATATATATATATATATATATATTGCTAGCTCTCCAATAAAAGTCGTTGTGAATTCAGCGCTGGTGTGTGTATATTTTTCTTTCTTCGTCCGTGTAAACTTTCGCTGTTTTTCCACCGTGCGCGAGTGTTCCGCGTACCACACCCGTCGGTCGGAAACAGATGGTCGGACGTGGCGGATGGTCGAGGAGGTGGGAAAAAAAGCGCACCCGCGTCACGTGGAAAACGCGTCTCATGCACCCTCGAGGCACAGGGCACCATATGGTGAATCGAGACAGGTATCTCGCTGGTAAATGCCATTAAATGTTAACGCTGAAAAAAAAAATGGTTAAAACGATTAATCCAACACTTTGGTAGGCTTTATATTTTCATCGCCATTTGAAGTGTGTAGTTTCAATGACGTTAACTTCCTTACAGTTCTCTGAAAGGAAGTTGGTGGAAGACCAGGTTTTTTATTTGCTATAAGTGTGTGCTTTGGAAATAAGTTACAGGGAAAGACGACATAGCGTGCTGCATCTTTTGTCCTGAGTGGAAGTGGCCTCCTTCGCACGTATGCGCTTCCTTTATGATGTCCTGCGTGTTTCAGTGAAGTACACGACGTTTTTATTACGGTAATCCTCGCCATGTCCCATTATCTTGAGTTCGCGTGGGTAAATAAATAAAGAGAGCGAAAGGAATGGACCTTCAGGCCATGGTGTTGCTGCCACATGTTCGAATGTAGACTGCTTTTGCAGCTTCCCAACAGATGGCAGTATGTATTCCGTGGCTGTGAGAGACTCGCATGTTCACCTTTGTCGCGTAGAGTAGGAGCCGGTGTCACAATAAAAGCTTTCGAGCCATCTACGAAAGCTTGTTTGAACATATGTACGTTTTCTCACGACCATGTTGGAGCGCGTTGTTGTTTCTTTAATTTTCTCTCGATCGCCGATTCAGTGGAAGGACTCACTAATATGGCTTAGTCCGCGAATAGTGATTTTCGAAACCGAGTCCAATAGTGTTGACATCGAATCGAGAGCAAATCGAATAGTTTGCGAGCATGATGCAAGCCTTTTAGGTAGATTTAAAATTGTGGTTGGTTGCCTTATATTGCTGGTCCAATAATTGACTATTTTATCAAGGAGCTAGCTATAGGTATCCTATTTCTCTCATGTCCTTTTTTTGTCAAGCATTTCCCTATGATTTTTCGGAGAATATACGTGAAAGCACAGGCGTTATTCGATTTAGGTGCAAATGAAATATCAGTGCATCTTATTCGATATTCGAAATTTTCCAACATTCGCTCACCGCTACTAATAAGGTGTCTTGCAAATGGCTACGCATCCTCCATTGTACAATGCTGCAATGGTGACCACAGGAATTAGGCAGCCCATGATGATTTCTGTATAATTGGTTCCAGTCCTCTTTCCGTTTTTTTTTTTTTTATTGATATGATATGAGGAGATGTTTACGCACTAGTAAGGCGCCGGCTACTCCTTAACTCTTGAATACGTCTAACCTACAACATACAGGGTTTAAAATAGCCTTCTCATATAAGCAACGTTTGCACAGCAACACGGTGAGGAAAAAAAAAGTGGTACATACAATGTAGAAGTTCAATCACTGCACTGCACTGGAGAAGAAAGTCTCAAGAATATAAACAATAATGGCACCTTACAATACAGTCTTTAATCAGCGGGTGGTGCACACATTGTGTACATGCATTTTCACATATAGTCAGCACAGAATATAAACATAAATCACAAATCCACAAATCATAATCACAACACATACAATCAATCATACATACAACACAATCATAATCCACAAACACATACACAGCTACATTGAAATAAAAGAAACATTATAAGCGTTAATAACGGACAACAATGCCGCTCTCTTCGAGAAATGTTGTTAACGCTTTTAGAGCGCTCTTTTGCAAGGCCGTTGTTGACCAAGGGCCCAAAAGTTTCCTTAAACTGAGATGTCTGCGGTCTAATGCCAATAAAGTTGATTTAAGTCAGTGTCTTGGTGTGTCGTGATGTGGACAATCTAAAAGGAGGTGATATACATCTTCATCTACAAATCCACAATAACATTCGGGGGTTTCCGCACGGCCAATTCTATGTAAGAAATGTTTTGTGTAGGCAGTGCCTAGTCGTAATCGATGAATAAGGGTTTCCATATTTCTGTCTAATGACAACGGAAATTTGAATTCAATAAGCGGATCAATATGGTATAAATCAGAGCTCTTCGAATTCTGGTCAAACCACGTACTTCTACACATTTTAAAAGATGTTGCCCTTATGATACAGCGTAATTCATTTTTTGATATTGGGAGCGAAATTGCATCATCTTTGAGGTGTGCTTGTCGTGCTGCTTCATCGGCTGCTGTGTTGCCAGGAATGTTACAATGTCCAGGTATCCACTGGAATCTTATTTCATGCTTCTCTTGGTTTGTCTTCGTGAGGTCTCTAAGTGTTTCATATATTATACTATCACTGATTGTTTTTGATTTTGTGCTGCAGAGTGATATGAGTGCCGCCTGTGAATCGCTGAAAATTACCCATTTTTGCGCATATCGTACTGAAGTTATAAATTTTAACGCACATAGGATTGCGAACAGTTCAGCCGTTGTGCATGGACGAAGTCGCACGAGATAACTTGAACGATTCGTGTTTATTGAGGCGCGGTATATAGAATGCTGAAGTTGACGAGGTTGCTGTACTGGAGCCATCTGTATAGACGTGTACGTATCCTGAATACCGCATATAAATCTGGTAAAGTGCTAGTTGTTGAGCAGCTTGAATGCACATGTCTCTTTTTCTGAATATGCCATCTACTGACAATTCGATTTTTGGACGAGTAAGCAGCCATGGAGGATATTCGACATCTGAGTTCCAAAATTTATTTCTTGGCAATACATGAAGATTTTCCTGAATTTCTTTATTAACATAACATCATCTATCTCGTTTCATTATGTCTAGAGCCAATGGGTGGTTTTTATGCTGTGTTTGAAGACGAAAATAATGCCGGCATGTTTCTGCAGTTCTCATAACTGGAAACGGTGATTGGCGAGCCTCAGCTATTACAAGACGGCTAGAAGTCGCTCGTGGAACTCCTAGACATATGCGCAGTCCTCTAGCTAAAAGTCTTTGAAGTCGCTCTTCTGACGTGTGTGAAAGTCCGTGCAAGATGGGCGCGGAATACTCAATTTTTTGTCGTATTAATGCATTGTAAACAGTTAGCATGGTAGATACTGATCCACCCCATGATGTGCCAGCAAGTCTGCGAAGTACATTCACTATCGCATTGACCTCGTTTTCGAGTTTTTTTATGTGGGTACCCAGGATAGTTGCCGATCAAGTATTATTCCAAGAAAACGATGCTGTTTGACTATCATTAGAGGTTGTCCTTCCAGATTAAGAGTGAATTTTTTTAACTGTCTCCGAGTAAAGGGCAATACAGCAGTCTTCGCATGTGATAAAATCATTCCTCTCTCTCTCAAAAAGCGGTTAATAATATTTATGCCGTATTGTAACGCCATCGGAAGTAATTGAACATTAGTTCCAGATGTCCACATGCACACATCATCTGCATACAGTGAGAATCTTAACTGTGATGGCAGTCTTCTCGCTAAATCAGCCATGACGCAGTTAAAAAGAAAGGGGCTGAGTACACTTCCCTGTGGTACTCCCTGCTTGACAACATGTTCAGCACTCTTTCCTTCACTCGTCTGAACAAATATCTTGCGTCCTGATAAAAATTCAGAAATCCATCGCAAGGACCTGCCGGACATTCTGAGTTCTAACATACTTAGCAGAACATGAACGTGACTAACAGTGTCAAATGCCCTCTTGATGTTTAAGAATACTGCTATCGTCGGAAGATCTTTCGATCTTCCGCTTCCCCTTTGCCTAACCTCCAGTGTAGGGTAGCAAACCAAACACTCGTCTGGCTGACCTCCCTGCCTTTGCTCTCCTTGCTTTCACTCTCTCTCTCTCGTCAGCAAAACACAATATGCCGTCAACCTAACACCACCCTCCTCCTAAGTCCAGCTCTATTTCCCTTTACCATAGCAGTTTCGTGAGCTTCGTTCGGAAAATTTCATGATACCGCCACTTTAAAATTATGGGGTTTTACGTTCCAAAACCACGATCTGATTATGAGGCACGCCGTAGTGGGGGACTCCGGAAATTTCGACCACCTGGGGTTCTTTAACGTGCACCGAAATCTAAGCGGGTGTTTTCGCATTTCGCCCCCATCGAAATGCGGCCGCCGTGGCCGGGATTCGATCCCGCGACCTCGTGCTCAGCAGCCCAACACCATAGCCACTGAGCAACCATGGCGAGTCTGACACCTTGCAGAGATGTGAAAATTGTGAGCGTACTCTGTAAAGTTCTAGCGTTGTTTTCTATACTTTGCTACCACCGTTTCTAGATCTTATCGACAGTCTGCGGAAACTAATTGAAGCAGATGTTAATCAAATGAAGAGTGCATCTTCAAAATTTGCGTAGCTCACGAATTTTCGCAATTGATTATATGCCACTAACTTCTCTTGAAAATATTAATGAGTAAAAAGCACATGAAATTTTTCCTAGGATATTATTGCGGATAACATGTAGGACCAAAAATTATGGCAGCAATAAGGTTACTTGATTAAAGGGGCGTGTGCTGGCAAATTCTGGAAAATTGTCGTTCATTGAACGGCAATTAATGCATCAGGTCTTGGTTACCGAATATGTAGATCACGAAAAGATATTTTACTTGTTTTAATATTTCACATTTCATTCGTGACAGATGATTGAAAAAAGAAACAGCGGTTGAACACCACAACAGCAAACAGACCGCACACAACGGGAACTGCAGTGTGCTCATTTTATCGCTCAACGGAATGCTGATCTCAGCCAGCTTTCCTGAGCACCATTCACTTTTTTTTGAAGGCGAAAGCCTTAAGGTGGCGGTCTCACTCCGGCGGCACGAGCCCCCCCCCCCCCCCTGGCGGCTCTTCTACTTAGGATATAAAGTTCGCGTATATACCATAAAGAAGCTTAATTCTTGTAGATTTCAACTAGATATGATTGATATAAAGAAATTGATTAATGTGATTTAGAAATAAATGTTCAAGAACAAGCAAGAGATACATGGTTTTTGTGAACTGTGTCTCAGTTGTGACCATATTTAGAAGAAACTACCGCATTTACTGCATTGCAGCTTGCTCTGTAGCTTTAGGACATATTTATCTATTTCCTGGACGCAGCAAAATAATGTTGAATTTTTACTTTTCGGATAATCTTCTTTTGAAGATTGCCAAATATCGCAATCTTCTGTTGTAAACAGCCCGGCAACTACGCGCCAAGGAAGCTAAATTTTGGATAAATTAGAGTTCATGGAATTTCTATTTAGGACGCAAAATTTCATTCTTGTACCTTTATTAGTTTTTCTAATAATGCGACCGAAATTAAGCAATATTTAGAATTCTGGTTCTACTTTTGCCCATTTTTTGGAAAGGTACTAAAGCTACGAAGCCGCGGTTTAAAACTAATAAAGGTACATGAATTAAATTTTGCGTCCCAAATGGAAATTTCTTAAACTCTAATTTATCCAAAATTTTGCTTCCTTGAGCGACTAGTTGCCGGGCTGTTTACAACAGGAGATTGTGACATTTGGCAATCTTCAAAAGAAAATTATCCAAAAAGTAAAAATTCGACATTATTTTGCTGCGTCTAGGAAATAAATTATTATGTCCTAAAGCTACTGAACAAGCCGCCATGCAGTAAATGTGGTAGTTTCTTCTAAATAGGGTCACAACTGAGACACAGTTCACAAAAACCATGTATCTCTTGCTCGTTCTTGAAGATTTATTTCTAAATCACATTAATCAATTTCTTTATATTATATATATATTTGGAATCTACAATAATTATGTTTTCTTATGGTATATACGCGAACTTTATATGCTAAGTAGAAGAGCCACCATGGTTGCTCCAAAAGTACTGAAAACGGGGGGCTCGTGCCGATGGAATGGGACCGCCACCTTAAGTGGCTCGTTGCAATGGCTCATACCCGAAAAAAGTGGCGTCTAGTCCAGTGAAGAAAAAAGTATCATGCAAAAATATCATCACCAGGAATGACTCATACCCGCGTAAGCAAGCAAATATGCAATGGCTGAATATGCATGAAGAAACGAAAGAAAGAACGAACGAAAGTTCAAAGAAAGAAAGAATTAGGTGCTCCTAGGTGTCGTTGAGGAGGTCGACCTACAGCGCCATACGTTTACTTCACACTGCGTTTCGTTATGCCTTGTAAGAATCCTGATCCCTCTGATCGCATAACTTAATGCATTACCACGTGTGCAACACACTTTTGCCTTCACGTATTACAGGAGTGTAACATGCTGCCGAATTATTTTTTTCGCCGGTTCTGCTGCGCTATAGATTACCAGTAGCACTTAAAGTGAATACGGAGTGGTCGCCTTGCTGATATGACTGCAGATTGCACTGCATGGAAGCAAGTTTTCCTTATCGGAAGCCTGCTTCGCGTTGCGTAGAGAGAAATCTGACCGTTCCGCTTTCTGATACAGAGCGGGAACCGCGCTGCTCGGCGTATGGCGTGTTCTCGGGAGCAGCTAGTCAGATTAAATGGCCAGAAAAGTGATGACTGCGGCGCTTTTGCATATGCATTTGCTGTCGAGGCCAGCCCTTACGGCGGCGTGCAGTCTCTACAGAAATAATCTGAAAGCTCCAGGACGCGGGCGTAGAGTCTCGACTTGTTATCTCGACTTGGCGGAAAAAGAGCAGACTGAGGGGTGTTACGAAAATTAAACCTACTATCGGCGCGCGAAACTCATAAAGTTTCTGATGCACTGTCGGACACGTGGACGGCTTGGGTTACGCCACTTTTCAACACTACGATTTTCGACGCTGAAGCCATTCCGCGATGACCTTACAACCGGCGCACTCCGGTGCATAAAAAAAAGGAGAAAAATAAAGCTATCAAGATGCGTGGTGTACGAACACGCCACCAATTTCGAGATCAAGGCCCAAGGTCGCGCTATGCTTCTCGAGGCATCCTATAAGAAGGCGCAACTTGGAGAGGACGCAAACCGGGTGTGAACGAAACTGTCAACCGCGGCGACAGCGATGCGTTCCAGCGTTTTGTCGCGTGGCCTCCTGCTGGCCTTCTTTGCAGCTGTATGTCACTCGTCCGCCGTACCCTCGCCCCCCTCCTGCAAGGTGCACGAGGGCCTTCACTACCGCCATTTCACGTGCCGCAACTTCCACTCTCTCGAAGACTTCCAGCAGATCGTCCATGACAGTCACTCCGACAAGCCGACTTGGTTCACCTTGTGGGACAGTCAGGTTCCCAGGATTCCTGGAGGTGCATTCAAGAACCTCAACGTTTCGGTTCTGGAGCTCAGGCGCGTGCACGTCGAGCATTTTGAGCCGACAGAGGGAGAGGAGAACCCGTTCCATGGCCTCGAGCAATCCCTTCACCGGCTAATGTTCAGCCTGGGGACCTTGCCGACGTCGTGGTCCATCCTGGGTCACCTGCAGCATTTGGAAGAGCTAAAGCTCATCCATTACAAGGACATGCATCTCAGCAATGATTTCAACAACCTTCCGAAGAGTGTCGAAACTCTTTACATCGGCGACTGTACCATTAAGAAGATCGACGACGACTGGCTGGCTCACTTGGATGACCTGAAGCATCTCGTCATGCGCCAGACCGACCTGTACAACTTCACCAGGTCATGGTTGCCTAACCCAGCCCCTCACTTCACCACTCTAGACCTTCCGTGAGTACACCGCCTTCCTTTCTTGCTCTTGAAAGGTACATGTTGGTGACTCACATGGGGTTCAACACACTTTCAAAGAGCTCATCATTGAACTCGAATTAGCATTTGCCAAGCAGCTAATGACGATAGTAAAATAGTTATACTTAGACAAGTTTCCGCTAGCGAATGAATTATCTAAGTGCAGAAGTTACAAGTCTACACTAACGGAACCGTGCGTTGTATAAAACATCTCGCTCCCGAAAAGACCGCCAGACCAGGCTGGAATAACAGGACAGCGTCTAGGATAAAGTGCTTGTAGCTGCTGTCTCTTAAAACACAATTTTCGTTTAGCGAATTGTAGTTGTTAACAGGCGTGAGGACAATCTATTATTATATATCTCAGACATTTGTTACTTCTGGTAAACTGGCACATAACTTACACAGCAATCAAGCAACATCTGCATAAGCCTGCACAGACAAGGTCAGGTTATGTGAATGAGCCCATGCGTGTTCTCGCAGGACAAACAAACTGATCTCGTTCCCCGCCAATCTGGGCGACGGCCTGCCTGAGCTCAAGTATGTGAGCGTCGAAAAGAACCTCATCACCAGTGTGCACGAAGATGAACTGGCTCCGCTCAAGGACAAGCCGGTCCTCGTGGACATGATGTGTAAGTATATGTCCATTGTGAATGGCGGTTCAGTTTAAGGGTCCTTAAAGTTCGGTTGCACCGCCACGCGTTCGAGACGTGGACTGTGGCAGGTACCCGCTGGTTTTACAAAAATAATGCGAAGGAAGTGGGTGCTCGAGGTTCCCACACGCGGCTGCCACAACCCGAAAGAACGTGCCTCCGGCACAGTGAGTAGGTCCATATAGTGTCCCCTGCCTTGTAGGGTGCCTGCCAATGTATAACACCTTCATGGCAGTGGCTTACAGACATTGGTTTACAGGAAGATGGAGATTTGAAGTGATGAACAGTGGTGATGAACGATGTCTGCGTCTGACGAAGAAGAGAGCTATCCTCCGAGCCTGGCAGCCGATCGGGGTTTTGACGATGAGAGTGGCATAGAATCGAATGGAAGGCATTGCTGCTCGCGGCACTGGTCCCCTTTGGAAACATTGGTTCAGTTTGGGGCTTCCCTCGTACAGCCACTGTATACACCTGTATACCACCAGTATACGGATGCTGTAGAAAACTGAATATGTATTTCTAAAGGAAGGGGTGCAGCTACATGCGTCGGAGTAGCAGCACTTATCAAGCGCGCCTTAATAAATGCCCTTAATGAAGGGGGTGTGTGAGGGCCACCTATAGTGAAAGCAAAAAGCGCGTCATGCGTCGTAGGCTATTCGAAAGAAAGAAGCACGAAAACACAACAGAAACACACACACACACATGCATGGCGCTGTCTACGTTTGTTTATGCTATGCCCTGGTTGTGCTATAGCACTACGCTGCACTTATTGCTGTCGCGTAACACACCAACGACCCTATTTTGCAATTCCTGTGAGCGTTGTTTGCCTTACTGTGGATTTTGGCGCACACATGCAGTCAACCCTGTGCACTGCGACTGCAAGCTGGCTTTCATGCTGGACTACCCGACCCGCTGGCACTACTTCCTGTGCGCCACGCCCGGAGACGTGGCCGACAGCTACGTCACGCACCTTACCGAAGAGCAGCTTCAGTGCGAGCACAGTAGCGCTTGAGGTACTCCGCCGGCCTGTGAACATTCATCGTTGCCCATCAAGTCACCGTTGTTGTTGTTATTTTTACAGGTTACTAGTCGAATAAATGCTCACACGACCTATGAACTGATGTTTGTTATTCCTTCTAATTCGAAGGAACCTTATGCACCATCATCATCAGCCTATTCTTACGTCCGCTGCAGGATGAAGGCCTTTCCCAGTGATATCTGATTACCCCTGTCTTGCGCTATAGGTGATTCCAACTCGCGGCTAAAATTTCCTCATTTCATCACCCCACCTACAGTTTTCCGCCGTGCTCGACTACGTTTTCCTTCCTTGGCACTCATTCCGTAATTCTAATGGCCCACCGGTTATCTGCCATACGCATTAGATGGGCTGCCCTGCTCTATTGTCAACTAGAATATCAGCTAATCCCCGCTTGCTCTCTGATCCACACCGCTCTCTTCCTGTCTCTTAACGTTACGCCTAACATTTTTCGGTCCATCACTCTTTGCACGGAGGAGTTGATGCGGAAGTTGATGTTTTCAAGCAAGAACAGAGTACCAACGTGACGTTCGGTACTGACGTAATGTCTACGTGTATTCTAGATAAGCACGCGGCGAGGAGGATACAGCACCCGTGGGGAGAGTAGCGAAGGCGTCAAAGAAACCCGCTCGCTCGCCTTCGGGTTCAGAGTGGTATAGAGGCTCTTTAATAGATATAGTGGCTCTCTCCAGTGGCTGATTTCTTTTTCTTTTTCAAATATGTCTGATAAATTGTCTTTTAACCATTTTGCTTAGTTACTTGATTCAGCAGGGTCATTAGATCAGGAATGCAAGAGGAATGCAATGAACTGCATTATCTCCCATTTCATGTGGCGAACAAAGCGAATGCGGCAATCTTTTGTGCACTCGGAAAATAATGGGGTGCTGGCAACCACTTCATGCGAGTTAACTGCCCGTCCCATGTTTAACCCTATTTCGGAGACTTCTTGTACTCTCCTCGATACAGAGTACGTTTGCTCCGCGTAATATCAGTCAGAATTAGCCTAATCCATACCAGGGCGTACGAAATCCTTGAAGAAACAGAAGAGAGGACAAAAGGCTTCACGCAAGTGTCACTCGATGAATCACTCTTCGGCAACTTCCTTTCACGATGTGCTAAACGTTTTATGCGTGGCTGAATTTGCCCACATGCAAAATGCTTCGTGCAAGCCGTGCCTGAAAAAAAAAAAAAGCCCACTCTCGCAATGTAACGGTGAAAACAAAATAGGAAAAGAGGACTACACCAAGCCACTTTGTGGAGCATCGGGCCGGGGCGGCGCTTACACCAGGACCTGTGCTTGGGGTGAAACGAAACAGCTCAGTGTCCGAAGTGCTCTGCTCCTGCATCTGCAACGGATGCCCACCACCTACTTTGGACGTGTCCTGGGACAAAGGCAATTCGGGAAAGTGTTCTTAAAGGTGTGAAATTGAGCAGTAATCAAGTAGAAGACTATGAAAGATGAATTATGGACAGCGCATTTTATAGGTCACTGATGCAGTATCTTTATGAATCGGGCCTGCATGCTTATATTTAAATCCACTATGACGTTATGCCGCGTGGCAACCCAAGCGAAAAAAAAAAAAACTCCCTTGTGCACGAAGGAGTAGCCAACGTCATTTTCTCATGGTAATATCGCGATTTTTTAAATTGATTTCAAAGGAAGTTTGTACCAAGAACAAAAGGACACTCTTCCTTAAGCCCCTCCGTAGAAAGAAGAACGTGTGGAGCAGACACCTATAAAAGTAGGTGTGTTTTGGTCAATGTCTTCAGCTACGCAAAGGTTCACTCACATTACGGTATCATGAATCGTGAAATATGAAACTGTGAGCGTGGTCTTTCAGGAAATAAGGAAAAGTAAAAGCTGCTCCGTCTGTGTCCGAAAAAAAAAAAAACGCTAGAAGGAAATACAGTGACAAGCTATGCATATTATAATTTACAAACTGTGAGCAGCTTTTCTGAAATTCTTCTCGCACTCTGCATTGGACAAGTATACTAGTGGGCTCGGGCAACGATCAAAATATAAGTAAGTAAGAAATACGGGTCCCACTACTGGGCAAACCACCATGGGAGTGAAATTCAGATATGCGACTTATGCCCACTTTCCAGTGCTGGTGAATTTGTCTCCCTTGCATGATAAGGTATCACTAAACATCATCTTGTGCTTAATACTCTGAAATTTGCTTTTACCACGCGTCGAACACTGACTCACACAAAAGCAAAAATGGACTCTGGCGCTGTCGAAAATTCAGCTACGGAAATCCTCAAACATGTCTTTACCTCGGCAGTTGCAATGTCATTGGGATGCAAAGTCCGCGAGTGAGGCAACGCCATTTTACTGAACGGCACTGCGCAGTGTTTTAAGTGACGCTGGAGACAAACCGGAGAACAACCAAAACAGCCCGATAAGCCGCCCTGTTTCGGAAGGCGCATCCTGCGTTCATCAATAAACATGTGTTTTTCATTCTTATGCAAGCCTTTCTTGTTTGATTGTACCTTGGGCCGGCGTTGTCCACTTTTAAAGATCATTTCAACAAGATAACCGGTTCAAGTTTTGTCGGTTGACTCGAAACCATTTATTCTCCACCGGTGGTTTTTCCAGTGCTTCCGCCAGTTCTCCGCCACGATAAGTGCCTCCTGTTGCGCGAAATAATCGCTCGTGACAGCTGGGGATGAAAAAGAAATAGGGAGGGGATGGTGGTAGTGAGGGTATGGGATGTCACGAAAATAAACAGCAGCGCGGCTGACCCCAAGATAGTGGCCAGACATGCGCCGAAAAACAGCAACACGCCACCAGCTACGGTGGAGTTTGTGCCGTTTATGCCCGTCCTCGGTCTTCTATATAAAGAGCTTCATGCGCCTTATCCACGGGCGACACAAGCAGCTTGACACACAGACGCGACACGGGGGACCTTCCTGACACCCTACGTGGAAATTTTGCGAAGATCTTTGGCCCTGCGTTCCCGTATACCACCGCTTTCACTTTGTTCTCGGTAACAGTCGAGTGGAAGAATTGCGCCATAACAGCAGGAGAAATCCAGAGCAGCATTTCCTGACTAACCAGGTCACTCCAGCTCTGATCGTTCGACTAAACCTTCAGGCTATAAGACAGGCGCTTCTCGAAGAGCGACGATGTATTGCGGCCTGCTGCACGTGGTCATCCTGTCTTTATCGGCGGCCGTAGCGCTCGCCGTTCCTTCGTGCGAAGTCTTCGAAGCCCGCGATTACCGGCGCTACACGTGTCGTGAGTTTCGGACGGCCAGCGACTTCACCCGAGCACGTTCGGCGCGAGCCGTCCACGAAGCCGACGTGGTTCTCGTTGCACGAGTCGCGTCTTTCCGCGCTGCCTCCGTCGGCCTTCGCGGGACTCAACGTCACGGTCCTGGAGCTGAGATCTGTCGAGCTGGGACGTCTCGACCCGACCGAGACCGAGAACCCTTTCGCCGGTCTCGAGGACACCCTGCGCAAGCTCACGTTTAGCCTGGGCACCATGCCGTCGTCGTGGTCTCTGCTGTCCAGCCTGCGGCGTCTGGAAGAACTGCAGATCCTTCACTATGCGCGCCTACGACTGACGCGCGACTTCAACCACCTGCCCAAGAGCCTCAAGACGCTGCTCATCGCAGATACCACTTTCGAGTCCATTGAGGGCGGATGGATCAGCGACCTGGTGAACCTAGAGCACCTCATTTTCCGCCACACGGGCCTCGACAGCTTCAACAGGAACTGGCTACCTTCGCCGGCACCTCGTTTTACCACTCTCGACTTGCCGTAAGTAGACGCCTCTGAACTCTGCTTCATGGTTTTATCAGAGCTGAGAGAACTTGACGGGGTGCTAACTACATTATATAGCAGCACTGTAAATGCACAGGGAAAATGAAATCGCTCAAATCTCGCAGGTGGCGCTGTGTCATTTCGCTTGTGACTTTCATAAGCAAGTTTGATGCCAGGGATTTTTGTCGGCATAAAAAAAAGGGATAGGTAAGACATTAGCCCAAATAAGAAAAAGAGGTTGGTGGTGCAACCCACCGCGTCCTTTCAAAGGGGACGCTCATGGCATCCATCCATCCATCTATCCATCCATCCGTGACAAATGTAGTAGTGCGAGTATCCGCCTCACAGCCTGAAAAGCAATAGGCCTTTAACACAGCAACTGCCTCCTCACCGACGGCCTAAATATAGATTTACACAAAAACTGAATCTAAGAATAGTGTAAGGAGACTTTAGATTTGAAGATCACCTTAATTACAACGCTGCAGTTACGTCGGAGAGATAGGTGCTTGGACGTTGTTCTCCTGAACGATGGAGACAAAGAAAGTTAACTGTTTTACACAAGTTCTCGAACCTTGTTACTCTGACCACAACGCTATCTCACCTTGATAACTCACAAAAGAAACGAAAATAAGCTTGACGCCACCAGGATTATCTGAATCAAATATATTCAAATACTGAAATGATGAAACGCCTCGAAAAAAAAAAGGATTAGCGTAAGCCTTTTGTCAAGCAGCTGCGAATGAAAGGTTTCATAAATCTATACATTCTAACTAGTATATATATACGTATAGCCTACTTAGACTGAGAGTATGAGGTGCCAACGTCTGTCCGTGTATGCACTGTTCGAATTCCACCACATTCATGACTATGTATAGAGAAAGAAATTTGCTTTCACCTCAAAGAAGAAAAGAAACCTAACTTATTTATCTAACCTACACTATTATTTCTGTACTATTTGCTTTTTAAGTATGATAAAAATATTATTCAACTTTTTGTTTTAATTAATCAATTTTCATGCCACCGCACCCCTCCCCCTAAAGAAACCGCCCTATAACTGCTTGAATCTCGACCAGCTCCCTGTAGTGGATAAACGTAAGTGCTTGAGAAAAAAAAGCAAGCAAGCAAAAATAAAATTGTGGTCTTCACTGTGGGAGAATGCTACTGGCGCAGTGAATGCCTTCAGAGCCGAAGAAATCGATGAAAACTTTGTAAGACGTTAGTAGCCCTTGCTTAAGGTGCACGATTCTCGCACGCAGTAGAAATCGAGCAGTGCTTTCTCTGTCAGCCACTGAGTATGAGTCTTACCCTTTTTATTCTATTTGATATTTAGTGATGTTTTACGTGTACTTTTATCCGTCTACACTTTCTCGTGTCTGTTGCTCTTAACTTCGAGACTCTGCACCTCATGGCCAATTTTCTTACTGCAGCTCGTGCGTTAGGTCCGTTCACTAAAAAGCTGCACCGTCCAATCGGTATAGAAAAGTAATCAGTAAAATTTTCCGGCGACGCCCTTGCAGATTTTACGAACAGTAACTAGTTATATGCACTATACTGCTACCGTCTCGAACACATTGTTACGGCGCAACCAAGACTGGCGCCAAAGACGAAAGAAGACGATTTGACGCGTCGAGTTTGGGATCGGTCTCGGCAGCCATCTTGTTTGTCTATCGTTGCCTTTCTTGTAAACAACTTGTCAACGCATCTTCACATGTGATCCCTCGATTTCTGCAATGTAACAAATTGGTGGAGGTGCTGGCTACCCACGACAGAGAGCGGAGCTCCGCAGTGGTCGTCACCTTGGACTGGACAGCATGTCGTACGAAACTGGGCCCGAAACTCACAAAGATGACAGTTGATGACAGTTGATGACATATTTGCTAGTTTAAGCTACGCTCGACAGCCCACCATATCAAGACACAGAGTGCATTTTACGAGATGTGTTTATTATGCCGGTGGCGTTCACTGATTTATGCACCATTCCGCTTGCTTGCAGGACGAACAAGTTGACCTCTTTCCCGGTTGGACTGGGCGATAATTTGCCAGCTCTGAACTACGTCAACGTGTTCAAGAACTTGATCACGACGGTGAGGGAAGAAGACCTCGCACCAATCAAAGACAAGGTGGCCGTCGTCGACATGTTGTGTAAGGCCTGATTTGGAATGACTGCCTTCGTATCAGAATTTGATTTCACTTTTGAGTAGAGGAGGGCACAAACTCGCTGTGGGGATGTTCCAAGGAACGGGTAATGGTGAAGAGTGACAGTGCAGTAATCCTACAACGAAAAAAAAAATATCGAGGAAAAAAATCTTTTTAAATGCACGATAACACAGGAAAAACTCTAGGAAGGGGACCGCCCTCAGTAAATCAGAAACTTCGAAGCGACAGAGCAAACATCCCGTTGGCGGTGCCCAAAAATAGAGGTTACCAAAGAAACCAGAACAGGGGTGGTTATCCAGTAAGTGTGTAACCATTTGTCTTTCACTTTGACTCACATTTGATAAGCATTCTAGCGTTAAATTACGTGGAGCTCTAAATATACTGTATAGCGAAGTGCGAGAAAAAGAAGCAGCAGCATTGTACTGCCGCAACAAGCAAGCGATTTTGCTGCCTCTGAAGAGCACTAAAGAAAAAGAGCCAGAAAGCTAGACAGATAATAAAGAACCTGAATAAAAGAAAGAAAGAAAGAAAGAAAGAAAGAAAGAAAGAAAGAAAGAAAGAAAGAAAGAACAGTAATCTGCCAGAGTGCAGGAGCTGCGTCCCATGAGGCTTCATAGTGCACGTTATGCCGCCACTTAAAGCTGAGACATAAATGATGAGTGCAAACTGAGAATCAGTCTACATTAATCCGTAACGTGTCTTGCGTGTTCAAAGTGCTGAAGAGGAAGAAGCACTCTGAAAGAAATAAAAGTGAAAACCTTAGGCTTAGAGGCACGTGTGCACCCTTTGCAAGTGCAGAAAAAGGGCTGTAAATCGAAGCATTGCAAATAAAGTAAGCCAACAGGTGGTAGCGCAACCTGAGTGTCTGCGAAAACCCTAATGCACTGCAGTCTTCGTTCAGTACGAGCAAAACATTTTAACTCTGATTGACCGAAATGCCTACCACTTCACGGATGGTCTTATATTTAGGAAAAGCAGGACCTAGCATTCGCCGTAAGTGGATTCAATACGTATGTACGTTGCGTGAGTCTCGGCATGATACCATCAGTCAACAGAGAGAGAGAGACCTAACTGAGAGCGTACTAGAACGATTTACGACGCAAACTTAGGTTACTTACCGCTCATTTGCGTGCGGTGAGGTGACGAGCGCTTGCGAGTGTATGTGCGTGTGCGTGTGCGTGTGTGTGTGTGTGTGTGTGTGTGTGTGTGTGTGTGCGTGTGTGCGTGTGCGTGTGTGTGTGTGTGTGTGTGTGTGTGTGTGTGTGTGTGTGTGTGTGTGTGTGTGTGTGTGTGTGTGTGTGTGTGTGTGTGTGTGTGTGTGTGTGTGTGTGTGTGTGTGTGTGTGTGTGTGTGTGTGTGTGTGTGTGTGTGTGTGTGTGTGTGTGTGTGTGTGTGTGTGTGTGTGTGTGTGTGTGTGTGTGTGTGTGTGTGTGTGTGTGTGTGTGTGTGTGTGTCTAGCACTAACCGCGGTTGCTCAGAGTTGGCTAACGCACGAGGACGTGGGTTCGATTACCGACCGCGGCGGCCCCATTTTCACGGAGGCGAAATACAAGAACGCTTGTGTACCATCCTTTTGGTGCACGTTAAAACCCCAGGTGGTCAAAATTATTCCGGAGCCCTGCACTGCAGTAGCCCTCCTGTCATATCCCACAGCGCAGATATGGGACGTTAAAACACACATACATATTTTTTTTTTGTCTGCCTGATCTGTCTCCGGTTATTTCTAATGCTCGCGCGTTTTCTACCACGCAGTTAACCCCGTGCACTGCAACTGCAACGTTTCCTTCATCTTGGATTACCCGTCGTCGTGGCATTACTTCCTGTGCGCCAGTCCACGCGACGTGAAGGACACCTACGCCACCAACCTGCGGTACAATCAGCTCAAATGCGAGAGCACTCCCTGAAATACTGCTGCTGGACGTTCAGTGCGTGACTACCTACACCGCGGGCCAATGCGTTCGGGTTCACATTCGATTCCGATTAAAAGTGCCTACGTGCGCCGATGATTACTCATTGCTTTTCCTTCGCTTCATTCTAGTTTGATTTGTCTGCAGGTAAAGTTGCCCATCAACCACGACGCGCTGATTGATTGATTGATTGATTGATTGATTGATTGATTGATTGGGTGATTGATTGATTAACTGAATGACTGACTGACTGACTAACTGACTGACTGACTGTCGGCCGGCCGGCCGATCGACCTACGACGACGGACGGACGACAGACAGACAGACAGACAGACAGACAGACAGACATATAGATAGATAGATAGATAGATAGATAGATAGATAGATAGATAGATAGATAGATAGATAGATAGATAGATAGATAGATAGATAGATAGATAGATAGATAGATAGATAGATAGATAGATAGATAGATAGATAGATAGATAGATAGATAGATAGATAGATAGATAGATAGATAGATAGATAGATAGATAGATAGATAGATAGATAGATAGATACCAATATGCAGGGATGATAACCGGTCACACGTCCTTTTTGTGGCCCAGCAAAGGGTGGTGTGTGCTTGTCCGTGAGTGTGCGTTCGGGAGCGCTACAGCCTGAACATCGACACGCTTGTTCTCATTGAGGAACAAATTTCACACTTGTTTAGTGCGTGAGTCCCAAGAGGTCACATATTTGCTGCTTGCGTTTCTGCAGGTGCACACATTCTTTTTTTTTCTTTATTTCTTTATTTCGACATTCGGGCCAAAAGGCTATCCCCCCACTTGGAACGCCAAGGCCGGATGGCCCACGAGCCCAGCGGCATGCAGCTTTTACAACCTGGGTGCAGTCACGTCCGTATCAGCGGAGAAAAAGTTCAAAAGTAAAGGTTGAGTCAAACGTGTGACATGAGTACTTTGGAATAGTTTTATTATGTGGACAGATGGTATTCTAGCGCTTTTATTTCATTTGCTATGTACACAACAGATCTACAGCAATTGCGAAGCTTGTCGCCCCGCGCAAGGCGCTAGGTCTCGTTGGGAGAGTGCTCCGAGACTGCGCCCCCTAAGTTCCGCTGGCGTATCACACTGCCCATACACGGAGCGCCGTCTCGAGTTTTCAAACAAATACTGCAGGTGACAGTCGCAGTTCAATGGGTTGCCTGCGTGGGTGAAAAAGAAAGAATAAGGGTGCTTCCCAAGTGAACAAAAATATGTGAGGATAGGAACGCTAACTATCTTGATTATACATTCAATAAATAAACAGACTCCGCTTTGTCACGTTAATATTGCTCCAATTTGATTTCCCAACCCTGTGGTGGTGGAGTGAGAGAAAATGAGGTATAGTCCAACGCTTTTACAACGAACGCCTCTGTACAACGAAATAACCTATATAACGAATGATTGATTATGTCCCGGCCGAATTCCTTTATTTCACACGTATTGCGAACGCCTCTACAAGGAAGACCACTACAACGAATTTGCCTGTACAACAAAGGAGATTAGGTGTACCCGACGGCTCATTTGTCGTTTACAACGAACGTCACGTAGCGATGCCGCCAATGCCCTCCGCAGACTGCCACTCATCTGCGCCCTGCTCTAACTCTAACCGCAGCGCTAGCGACGCACTTGACGAGCGCGCTGGTGTCAGCGAGTGTTACAGTCCTGCTGCACTGCTTCAAGAATAGCTCAACTCGTTCGCTAACTCTACTTGTAACACAGCAGTAGGTGCTACGGCTGACGAATACGTCACAGTTTGTGACGACGAGATTATATAATCACACCTGACGACCAACGATGTCTTCAAAGCCATCTACGGCGGAAAGGCCGCGAATGTCAACGAGGGCCACGGTACGAGCCTGTAAACGAGCCAATAATTTTTACGGCAAGGGAAGCGAGAGCGGGATTCGACAACGTGCTGCTTTACTTGAGTGGCTGCCGCGTTTCGCCGCGGAGCATGCCGGGAACATCGGTACAATAACGTCGGCTGCAGTCGCACATCAAGTCAGACTTAGAGAGGGGAGAGAGAGAGAGCAAGCGAGAGAGGAAAGGCAGGGAGGTTAACCAGAAGTCAGTTTCCGGTTTGCTACCCTACACTGGGGTGGGGGATAAAGGGGCTGGAGAGAGTGCAAAGAGAGAGAAGTCAGACTTAGTGTGAACAAAAAAAAATTAGGGACTTATTTCACTAAGCCTCTCTTGAATTCACTTTAAATTTTTCTCTTATCAGACGTGCTTAACCTGCTATATTGTGAGCGTTACGGTGCGCGTTCTTTACAACAAAGGGACTTGTATAACGAAAAATTTTGGAGGTCCAAGCACTTTGTTGTAAAGGCGTTTGACTGTAGTCCTTACCATAATTTGGCCGCATGTTCCAATCTCGAAGAATTCAAGTCTCATCATCTACGAGGTCATGTCTTCCATACATCTGGACCAAATTCTCACATTCACATGGCTGGTACTTGAATGTTTTATGTTTGCAGAACGGGTTTGCAACCTCGATTGCATTAACGTCAGCTTGCTTTCTGCGCTTATTTGGTGCTCATTTTGAGCATTTCTCGCGATCCTAGTCTGCTTTGAAAAAAAAAAACAATTCAAGCGATGATGAAAAAAAAAATTCCCCGACGATTACAATATTCCCTAATGCGAAATTTGAGCGCAGCTATACACGTGTTTTCATTTCGCGATATATTGACTGGCGCGGACAGTCTTTCTCGTGCAGCACGTTGCAAATGGCGCGAAATGTGGCGCGTCTGCCTCGCTAATCTGGAGATCGCGAGAGCCGGCGCGTGGGTGACGCGTGGGCGCGATTCACAGCAGCCGCCGCCGACAGACTTCCCGTACGACGCGCGCTACTCTGGCGCCATCTCGTAGCTATCGTCGCCGCACTACGCTTTTCCTCTCACTCTTTAACCATACCCTCATCCTCCGCTTTTCGCCTCATGGTTCCGCTGCACCCTCCCCATCCTCTTTCCTCCTCGCGTCTTTCATGCCCCGCTGCGCGCCGCGTTCGCTTTCATCTTCCGATGTGCTCGTTCGCTCGGTTACGCCGACGCCGATGCCCGCCGCAGGAACGGTCGCCTAACAGCTGCGCTCTAAAACAGCGAAGCCAGAATCGAGTTTTCGTCACAGAGTGTGTGACAATTTATAACACATCTCGCCAGGCGTACGTGTTGCTTGCAGAGCCACAAAGGATGCAATAAAGAAAATTCAGGAAGACAGGGAAGCAAGTGAAGTATAATAATTTGCGAACAACGGAAAAAAAATTATGCGACTTGCCTCTAAGCTGCAGGACGACGCCTCTGTTGATCAAATGGCTGACGTCATCACTTCCAATTTGGGCGATTTGATTTTTCTGTAGGCCGACGTATTTCAGTGAAGGAAGACCCTTGTCAAGACCGGAGGGAACGCTTGTTAGCGAGCAGTCTCTGAAAGTGAAGAAAAATACACAATAATGCTCATTCAGGAGCCGTATAATACTCAACTATTCCATTCTGATTTTATTCAAATCTCCTGACATTAATCTTAAGTAACCGCCGCCGCAAGCATCGGGCGGTGACCGTCAACGTTGTTTGAACAGCCCAATCAAACGCTCTCATAGGAATTCACAGGAGGTCACTTTCGTTTGGTTTCAATGAGAATAGCATTGCCTACCTTGACTGGCATTTCTTATCTAATTGGCTCACTAGAGGCGAGAAGCATGCAGAGGTGGAGAGGGTTTCGGCGGGGCCGAGCTGGTGCAGTGAAAGTAGATAACCGGATGAGGAGAGTGGTGTCACTTTGACGTGGTAAGTTGTTGCGGTTTGGTGACGCCGCGTCACAGAAAGACGAAATGGGGAAGGGGGGGGGGGGGGTAGCCCGGACAAATACTGACCAATAGCGGCGGCGGAATAATGGCAAAAAAGCCTCAGAATGTGAAATGACTTTTTTTGTTCTTTTATTCGGCCTAATTAGACATGCCTAATCATAGTGTACAGGTCACATCAGATGTGGAGTTTCCGCAGTTTTCACGACATCGCGTGACAGACAGGCCAAGTGGGCGTGGCCCGAAATATGTTTGACCGATCGCAGGGGGCTAATGGTAAAAACGGAATAGAAACACATCTGAATAGCTTTACGTTAGAGCACCCCAGTTCTCCCGCTCCTTCAACTATCCCAATGATGCGTATCCGTTATTGGAGGGCATTAGCAGCACTAGGTGGCACTTTCTCCCAAACCTCTTGCCCAGCGTGGAGTAGCAGGCTAGAGGCACTTCACTCAAACCGATCTCTTCGCCTTTCTGCCATTAAAAATTATCTCTCATCAGTTAACTTGCTTCAACTCGACGTAACGAGAAAAGTGTTGCCTTCAGACGAGGATAATAGTGATGAATGAACCACCAAACTGCAAAGCATCTATAACAGAACCAGTTGTAATCTTGAGAAAAAAAAAAAAAAAAAAAAAAAGGGGGGGGGGGGGGGGGGCGGGGGACAGGCTTCGTAAATTTAGCATCGCTTCCGTTAAAACACCATCAAGACCTTCGAAAAATAGAGCGCGCTGGCCAACGTATGTACATACATCGACTGCGATGAGGGAGGCATGTTCGGAGCAAGTGCGACAGGGAAGTGTGCATAAGCGCGAAGGTATCCGTACCGCTGCTTTAACCCTTCTGCGTGCACTCAGCAGGACGTGTCACATCAGCTCTGTGGTGTTTATAACTTGAACGTACGAGAACTTATCTCTTTTAAGCAGGCTGCGACTCAAACACACTTGTTTCTTCCAATCATTCTCACTATTTTCTTTTTTTTTTTTTTGATGACATATAGCTCTTTTTTTTTTTTTTTGCAGAGACGCATTAAGTTTAGTACACGATTATCAGGCATGTGATCCAAAATCTACTGATTGATAATGGAGAAGAGAAGAAAGCCTTCACAGGCGCCTTACTCCAGCAGAAGCGTCTCCAGCTTGGCAGCCACCGTTGGCAGCACTGTCCTCGCGAACGCCGTCAGGTTCACGTGACGAAACGAGAGTGCCTCCAGGTCTGCGAGGGACGACAGCCAGTAGTCGTCCGCGTTCTCGATGCTCGATCGGACAAGGTGCAGCTTGCGAAGCGTCCTAGGCAGTCCTTCTTGGGAACTGGACGAGAACCTCAGGCCGCTCATATCGAAGAAGACAATCTCGACGAGTTCCGTCATGCCCGCCAGGAAGAAAGCCCAGTTGTCCGGAACGGTGCTGTTGTGGCTGAAGACCACTTTCTCCAAGGTGGCCTCCAGTCCCCGCAGGGGAGTTGGTTCCGTTCGACTCCATCGACTGGTCAACACGACGTTGTCGAACTGCAACGTCGTGACACCCAAACCCGCGAAGAGACCCTGAGGGATGCGTTCTAACACGCTGTTTTCGAGCACCAGTTTCAGCTTGCCTCCTTCAGTGGCAGTTCTGTTGGGCCTGAAGGTGTCTACGAGATCGGCCGACGACCGAAGGCCAGAACACGTGTAGGTCACCTGTCCTGAGGACCCGATGCTGTAAAAGCAGGATGGCGCGCAAGAAGTCAACTGCACCACCCATGACAACAGGAACAACCTATGGAAGGCGTGGAATGTTTCTCGACGACTCGACGGCATGGCCTTCTGTGTTTTGCATCTTCTTCTCGGCCTTAGGGTCCCTTCCCGCGAGAGGCAGCGGGGGCAGACCGGATCGCGCAAGCCGTAACTCAAGATAAAACGGACATGCGGGGTTTTGCTGGAAACAGATTGCAGCCTCTCGGGTTTCGCCTATGGCTGAGCCAGGGCAGGGGCATTCCCATACTGCCAGCGTCGGCGTCATAGTACGTCTATACGAACGTCAGCTGGCTCTCGGGAGATGTTGAGTAAACTAAGAATAGGAATAAAGAAGTTAAAAAAGAACGTAGCACCAGATTGATTTTCAAGTGCAGATGCATGGGATATATAGGATAATTAAATGCTTGATCCTCTGAAATATTTTTCTTGTGTATAAGCATTCTACGAGACAATGTTCCACACCTTTTGATTATTATATAGGGGCGTGTCTGGCAAAAATTAGGTTTAGATTTTAACTATTTCAAACTGACGAATGCACACACGCAAGGAGATCCAGCTTATCTGCATGTTGCAGACTTTGTAGCCTTTTCTCATTCGGGGAGCAGGTTTCTTATTCCCTAAAATATCAATATCAGTTGGACAGAATTGCTAAAAGTAAAGGAAACACTTGCAGACACTTGCAAAAATCATCATATAATGCAGCACTGTAAGATCATTGCGGTTAGAACGCTTTATGCCGGTTAACCATGCAGTCTTTTTATTTATTTTGTTACTGAATAACCCCATGTTTGCCAATAAAGTGTCATAGTGGTACCATATATATGACGAGTAATTCGCGCTGTTGTGTACGTAATTAGAAGACTTGTCTTGATCACTGTTAATGATTTTTGATGGCTAATGAATTCGAGCAGTTGGAAGCCCGTCCTCGACATTATCTTGCTGGACGATAAATCTTTGACTAAACGAATTCTTGTGGAAACTGTGCGAACAATTCATCTTCGCACGCTTGCTGAAATTGACTGAAAGAGAGCGCTTATGGTGGGACGTCGGTCTCGCTGGTCACGTCTTTCGTCATGGTGTCGTCGTCACTAAAGTCCCTATATAAGAAAAGTACTGCCATCCTTTGATAAACGCCGCTTCTCTCTCTCCTGTATCTCCGATTGGACGATGATAGCGCGCTTTTCACTTCTTTATATTTTCTTTTTTTCCGCCTCAGAGCCATGTTGAAAGTCCTCTGCGCAGCCGCAGTCGCCGGCGGCGGCGCGCGCCCGGCCTGACAGCTTTAACGTGGACTTTCTAGGTGCGCCCCCATCGACTTGGCTTCCGCAAGCAAAAAGTAAAGAAAAAAGCAAGCGCTTTAGGAGAGGAGGCGGCGGAGGAAAGAGTAGAGAAAAAAAGCAAGCGCTTTAGGAGAGGAGGCGGTGGAGGAAAGAGTAGATGGCGGTACTTTTCTTATATAGGTACTTTAGTCGTCACTAGTTAAGGCTCTTTCACACTAAGCCGACACGACACCGATTTTGGTCTGCCGACTGTTGGCCTACTGTGAATGCCTGGACACGGCCCCGTGAGACGTTATCTCCTCTGTCGTTTCTTTCTTTTTTTCTTTTTTCTCTATCTCCCTGAGGTATGCACCTTGACGTTTTGATGCCGGTGGGCGGCGAATGCTGCCAGCCTACAGTAAAACCTTGCTACTGTGCAGAAGCGGTGCACGGCGGCGTTGTGGGCCGTTTATAGTCCGACGTTATCGGCGCGCGGGCGAGCGTCGTTCGCGGCCAGTCACGCTACGCCGGTTGCGCTGCGCCAGCCGAAATGCCATCCCCCATCGTCAGAGCATGCGCAGAACGATCCCCAACCCGCGCGCCAATTTGAAGGGCTGTCCATAGGGCTGTCTGCATGGCTGTCTGCGACTATCGGTGAAGCGGCGTGGGCGCCTTTCTGTCTTCGCGCGCGATGCATTGTGGGTTTACGGTGCCGTCGCCTCCGACGCGCGAATGGGTCAGGACCGTGGTCAGGACTCAGGAGTCATTTCGGCGCCGGTCCCGTCGGGGCGCATCGGAAGCCGCCGGTTACGTTGGCGGCGCTGGTGCGTTTTCGCCAAAGTGACGTAACGTGCGCGCGCGTTACGTCGGACCATTGACCCTTTTCGCGGCGATCCCGTGGGCGCTGCCATGTTTGATCACGTGGGGATGCGTCCATTGCTTGCCTCAACTGCCTCCGTTTCCTCCTTGTTTACAATGGAAGTGTATGACGCCGGCGCGGCTTAGAAAGTCTCTGTTTTGGGAGATATCGTGGACGGTAGCTGGGTGAACGACACGAAGCTTTAATCACAGCTGCAGAGAACATGTAAAAGCGCTTTCGAAGCTCATTAAGCTTTGTCCTAAAGGCGCGAGCAGCGTATAAGGTGCTGGCTCTAAAAGCGGGGCTAAATATGTATTCCAATCTATCCAAACATTCCGCTCATGAACTGAATCAGGATTAGTGTGTTTTGCTCTTTGTTCTTTATTCGGCAAATATTTTGAAGCAGTGGCTTGTCAGTTTCTGACTCAGTGAAGTTCTTCGGTGCGGCCACTATCTATTTTCTGCCTAATCCCTGGCGGGTGTGCTCAGTTCCTACAGATTTGTTCTTGCAGCGCGCAAGGCTTGGAACTTAGCTGTTTTGTACATTGTAATACCTTGTAGCAAATATATATTACCGCTAGTAACTCGCTTACTCTTGTGAACCGTCACGAAACATTCAGCTTCGACCATTCGTGTGCCATCGGTGTAGTCCGTCATTTATTGTGCGCATATAGTGCGCATATATTCAAGTGTGCGCGCCCATTCACTTATTCTTGATACGTCGGCGATAGAGTGGGCGTAAGTTTTCCTGCCATTTGGGATAGATGCGTATAAATAACGTGTGCGAACCTTACGATGACAGGAAGCGTCCCTTTGTCATTGTTTAACGAGTGGTACTCACTCTTGCCGACGTTCTGTTGCTGAAGCCCTTTCTATGAAGGTTAGCGATACAATGCTGGCGAATGAGCAAATTTCTGTATCCTCGAGGAAAGCCGTACATCTCGAAGTGCCGGTAACACGTTCGGACAGTTGCAGCATCGGTCCGCGAACTTGGCCACACAGATTCCTTTGTCACTATTTTTGCAGCCAGCTACTGCACACGTATTCAATCCACATGATTCAATCTAGCATGATTAGAGCACAGTGCGTTAGCGAAAACTCAGTTGCATTTCCGACAGCTGATCGCACAGATGCAAGGTAAAAGCGGTAATGGTTTCGTATTCGTGCGCGGTCGCTGAGGAGACGTAAGCGCCATCTCGTTTCTCTAAAACAAACTGCTCCGCGAAAAGGGTCAATAAACGGCCCTTGACGCCGGTGACGCGCTACCGGCATCAAGACGCTACGCTTCCACGAAAGCAAGGAGATAACGAAAGCGATCCAGGAGCACGGTGTAAGATACATACTCTTTAGGTGGGGACACTTCTCGGCTTGCTTGCTAGACGCGATCGACCAGATAAAGTAGCAAGGGCGCGCGTCTATCGGGGCGGTGACGGCAGCGGATACCTATCGGCGGACCGACGCAACTTTAGTTAGAACGCAGGCGAGAGCGTGCGCCGACAAGGAACGCGCGCATGCCCTCTCCCCGGTGACCTACTTTCGTGCGTCACTCAATCCAATGCCTCCTATAAAGACTTTATAGGAGGCGTTGCTCAATCATTACGGACTTCCCGCGAACCTCCGGTTGCTATAACAACGGGAGATTAAACCAATAAAAAGCTTTCTGTGTTGATGTTGCGTCGTACTGCCGATAGATATCCGCTGCCGTCACCGGGCCGATCGGCGCGTGCCTTTGCTACTTTATCTGGTCGATCGAGTCTGGCGAGTGTCCTCACCTAAAGAGAATATATCTTACACCGTGGCCAGGAGGCACCGGCTCACGGGGGCGCGCCAGTGCTGACAGCGGAATACAGGGGACGTATTCTCGCACGCTGATCACTTTCGGCGATACTATCGCCTTCGCGTGACGTAGTGCTCAACCAGCAAGTCAGGTCATCCGGTTTTGCTCAATCAACCAATAAGCGCGCACTGAAAGTGATATCGCCGAAGTCGACCGTCCGGGAATATGTCCCCAGGAGAAAGGTTGTGCGCGACGAGATCTATGTCACAGGCGCACGTTTACCAAGTCAGTTGTCACTTCACAGAACCTGCGAAGTTGAAACAATTGTTCGCGTACCTACTGCAAGAACTAATTTATTCGAAACGTCATCGGCTGGCTAGTAAATGGCGATGTAGTGCTTCCAAGTGACGATATGCACTAGCCAACTAGAATAACAAAAAAGAAAAAGAAAGAAGAAAGAAAAAAAGGCTAAGAAGGCAATTAAAGCAACTTCGTTAATTACGTATATAACTCCACAAACTACTCTTTATCGAGAGGCTACGGGTCTATGGATGGAAAAAACTTTATTCAGGTCCTGTACAGGGTGTTGCCACCTGCCTGGCTAGTCCCATGTTGGGACCGGGAGGTCAAACCTCCTAACCCTATCACGGGCGTACTGTACAGCCAGGACTTAAGGGATATGATCGTGGGGTTTAATCATTCCTGAAAACCGATCCAGGTAAATGTCAGGGCCGAGCAACCCACACTTCCAGAGCATATGTTCAAGTGCGCATATCTCCTTTTTGCATGCTTTGCATATAATATTCATGTCTTCAATGTTATACCATGCCTTCGTTTGTGCATGTGAATAATATGACTGTGTTTGTAATTACCTAAGTGTAGCTGCCTGTGCTTTATTTCGTCTAATGTGAGGGGGTGCAAACTCCCTCCTTCCCATGTAGTAATGTTTTGTAATTTCATTGTATGTCATGAGCGTATCTCTCTGTAGGATTTCCAATCCAGCAGAATCAACGCCATGTGTAAAGGCGGCCCGGTCTGTAAGCTCGCGGGCGACGCTGTTGGCCGATTCATTTGGATTGAGGGGAAGTTCATCAAGTGAACCAAGGTGCGCCAGGAACGAATAAATGTAACGTGTATCATTCGTTTGTCTTGTGTTAATTATCCTTGCACCCTATGGGGCAATCTTGTCCCCGCTGAAAGCTCTGGTAGCCGTTTTCGAGTCACTATATATTTCTGTGTATCTATCGTCTGTCAGTGCCAATGCAATGGCAACTTTTTCAGCGACTTCAGGTTTTCTTGTGTAAACCGTGGCACAGTTGGTGCATTTGCCCTGGTGATCTACTACCGCCGCCGCGAACGATCCTTGTAGGCAGCTCCTCTGCTCCATTTCTTGGATCCATTTCTTACAAAGCAGGCTCATCTGCCCATTTTATCCATTTTCTTGAGTAACGCCCTGGCTCGTGCTACACTCCTGTTGATGTTATGTGCTGGGCGCATGTTGATGGGTAACGGTGCGACAATTAAGTTATCTTCGAAGTCTTTATGAACTTTAGTGTACTTCTCTTGATGCGTAATGGGGTTGATCATGATCTTGTCTAGGATTGATCTTCATGTGCTGGTTGTAGATAGTCTCGATATTTGTAATCTTTCTTGAGCCTCATGCAAAAATGTGATGGCATAGCGACCCTAAATCACACGCTCTGGGCTTGCCCAGCGCTAAACGGTCTAAATGGGAACAAAGAGTCATGGGAATCCTCCCTCCATAGCCAGGAAGAGCAAGCCCAAAAACAAGCTATCTGTGAAGCCCAGGCCGCCGCCGGAAGCCAACTGATTCCGGCCGAGGTCTAGGGGGGAGGTTGACGGTGAAAGGGGAAGCTGCGTCTCACCCCGATCACCCCTACTCTCTGACGGGTGCAAATGAAGTGCTTTCTCTCTCACTTGAGCCTCCGCGATCTCCATGGCGTGTTGTGTACTCCTAACTTGAGCAATTTTGCAGTGCTGGTTTGAATTGGGAGCTCCAGTGCACTTTTTGACAACCTTCTGATCGCCACGTCACGCTTCTTTCGTGAACTTGCGTCCAGTTGTACATGGCAGCGGTGTGTCTGAGATATGACAGAGTACGGAAGAATTGATTAACTGATGAGGTTATCTTCTTCATGATTTTGTGTCTTCCCTGCCAGGGCGTCTGATAATCCTGTAGGCGTTCTCCGTTTTAACGGTGCTCTTCTTGAGCTCCGTATGGTTTCCACCGTTTACATCAATGAAAAAGCTTAGTACCTGATCACGTTGACTCTGGCTATATTGACAACATTTTCTGTAAATAGGTGCTATCCGATTTCCGATAGAGGTTTCCAGCACTTAGGCCTGCCCCCTTCTTCACGTCTATAAAGTAACGGTTCTGATTTATGTGGGGAGCACCTGAGTCCCGTGGGTTCTCAGCTATTCTTCCATCGTCAGGATCGATTCAGTCAGCGCGTCCTGTATGTGGCCTTGGCTGTCACCAGCACACCATAATGAGGTCATCAGCATATATGGCATCAATGTTTTTAATTTTGTCCAGCTTTCTGGACAGACCAATCATGCACAGGTTGAAGAGGACGGGCGAGATCACCGATCCTGGGGGGGTTCCTCGATCTCCCGAGCTGAACCACTTCCGATTTGTGTCCCCCGACCTTTACCCTCGTTGTTGCGTGCTTCTAGAAAGGATTTGAGTAGTTATACGTCATCAACCCAAGTCCAATGCCTTCAATCATTTTAAGGCTGTACTCATGCTTAATGTTGTTGAACGCCTTTTCCAAGTCCAATCCGAGTTGCATGGCCTTAGTATCTCTAGAATATCCGTCGAGTATGGGGTGTTTGATTGATTCATTGCATCCTGCGTGGATACGTGCAGACCCTAAAGCCCAGCCTGTTGTGAGTGTATAATGTTATTATCCCTCTAAGTGGTTCCTTTAACCTATTAATATTGCAGTGTTCAGCGACCTTTCCCTCGCATGATGTGAGATGGCCGTGAGGTCTCCAAAGCTGGGGGGTTTTACCCGGTTTCGGTATTAGTATAACTTACGAGGTTTTCCACTTCTTGTGGGACTTCGCCTGAGCTCGTGCTTCATTGATGAGTCGTTAGTGATTCAATGGACGGCTCGTCGAGATTGCTGAGTGATCTGTTCGCAACTCCATCCGGACCAGGGGCTGACTTTCGATTAGTTAGCTCAACACCCTTCGGATTTCAGATGTGGTTAGTCGAGTTCAGGCTGAGAGGCTCCCCTGTATTTTTATGGAAGTGGTTGGCCTTGCTCATCTCTAACTGGTAGGTATTTGGCAGTTGGTTGCTTGATGACTGTTTCGATGGTGTGATCCTTAAGGGCTATGTGTATGGCTCGGGCAAGGCTGTGTCTCTTGTTGGCCTTAATGCCTTCATCCAGCAGATGCTTCTAATCTGGCCACTACACAGTAAGCATACAGTCACTGTGGTTAATATAGCATTAATTTTAAACATTTCGTGCTGCCGGAAAACGAACATCTGTACAGCTAAAAAAATTATAGCACAATTACTTGCGGACCAATTACTATTCTAAGTACAATTACGGCATCGGTGAACCAAGCGAGTCAAGTTCTAGTGCTTGCCGCACCGCGCATAATAAAGGGTAGTTATACACTAAAACGAAGGAAACTTTGTTTGCGACGCCTTGTGGAAGACGCATGGCTGGTTGAAGCAAGCCCTCTCGGCGACTCAAATGTATCATGTAAAAATCTAAATGCAGCGTGTAAAAGGTAGAGAGAGAAAGTACGCTGTTATACAATAAAGGTCGGATGGACTCGCCGTGCATGAAAGTGTTTGCTGATCTTGCTGCCATTTGCCCGTATATGCGTGTGAGGAGAAGAGCTGGGCGGGAAGGTCAATATGAAGCTGTTTACCTTTCTGATCGGGTATAATATATAGGGTTACGGCGTCTGGTCCTGTCAGGGGTTAGCGCGAGCATGGAGAAAAAAGCATCGTAGTATAGAAAACGTATGTTGTATGGAAAAGGAGTGAAGGAGTGTTTTGTTTGTGTGTTGTGCGCAGGGCGTAGTTAGTCATGCAGGAAGTTGCGGCTGCGTTCCCTTCGTATATACGTGGCATGCAGCGTGTGCGTAGCCGTTCGCAAAGTTCACGGATTGTCAACAAACAGAAATTAAGTTCACAGTCGTACACATCCTGTACTTAGGAGCAGCCCGAACGATCTCTTCTAAATCTCCATCCGTTGTGGAGTCCTCTAGACGGAAACAGTCAGCATAACATTACTAGCCTGATCTTATATGGCATATTATGAGGGAACTGATTCTCTCACGGCAACGTTCATTACAACCTTTTTTCTTATTTTATTCTTGCATCCGCCTCCCTTTTGGCGGCGTATACAGGTTCTGACAAGACTCTAGACGCCTTGATTCAACATCTCGCTCGCTTTCTTGCGCTGGCAAGACAAATCATGGGGGCACACTTAAATTAGTTACCATTTAACTGCGCCTGGTCGGATTAGTCGGAACGGTTGCTTGCAATTACTTGCAGGAAGGAACTTGAGTGAACGTCTTTGCGGATGAAAGGCAGAGTTCTGAGCAGCTGGTTCGGTGCTTGCTTACAGTGATTGTAAAAGCGTAATAAATATATTTGCAACATGATTGGCTGACCTTAGTGACATTACCGAGTACCATAGGACTAGCAGGATCGAGTTTTTTTTTTTCTTTTTTTTCTGCATTCCAAGATGCAACACCTTAAAACCAGCGTGTAATTGAACCACCAGAATAGGTGCAGCTCAACGTTGAGCTGAGCCGCACAAATTAAATAAATTATGGGGTTGTACGTGCCAAAACCACGATATGATTATGAGGCACGCCGTAATGGGGGACTCCGGAAATTTGGACCACCTGGGGTTCTTTAACGTGCACCTAAATCTAAGTACACGGGTGTTTTCGCATTTCGCCCCATCGAAATGCGGCCGCCGTGGCCGGGATTCGATCCCGCGACCTCGTGCTCAGCAGCCCAACACCATAGCCACTGAGCAACCACGGCGGGTGAGCCGCACAAATTCGTAGTATATACCGACAAGGTTCGTTTTCGAACGGCAGTTTATGACATCCTAGCAGGACCATCGAGGGGCACGTGTCGAACCACCGACCGGCTCCTCACGGCTTCGCTGAAAACGCGACAAGTGTAAGAGAGCAAAGCCAGACGGCGTTTCCCACTGAGCCGAACAAAAGTCAGTGTCGCAATCATCTGCCTTATGTCCGAGCGCTTTGGCGGTCCCCAAGCGTGACGTGCGCATTGCGCATTGTGTATGTAGCACGCGTCGCGGGCATACGACGTGGCCGGTGTGTTTGAGTGTTTTCCGCATTGCCGGACAACGCGTGACCCTTCGTGGCGTGCATTGCGCGCCCCGACGCACGCGGGCCGTTGCTCGCTGGAGTGCGTCGCGAGTTTCCATGACAACGCTGGCGTTTAGCAGAACTGCGGCCCTTTTTATGCTCTTGAAACGCGACACTGACCAAGGATGAGACCCCGTTCTTGCTCCTGTTTGACCTTGGTCGCAGCAAAAGCCAAGCAGAGGACCAAACGGAGCTCCGCGAAGCCGCGGTTGTGAAGGCCGTTTCCGCGTAACAGGTGCCGAGGTTTGGAAAACGAGCAGGTGTTCGCTTTACAACTGGGAAAGCGCATTGCGGGGTAGGGGTTGTCAATTGTGCCAGCCGAAAGAGACGGCTCAGCGCGCACACAACGTGAGCCATGTTTGTGTCGAAACCATTAGACCTTACTCACAGTTTGACTCATTTCAGACAGCCCTGTCATCGGTTCTCATTTTCGTGCGGCTATCTCTCTATTTTAGGTTACCTTACGACAGGCCTCCCGTCTTACGGTACAACACTAAATATAGCAGCAGTGTACTGCCATATTTTGTTTGTAAATGAAGCTCTACAAAAGAGTTACCCATGAGACAAGTGATTGTGCATATTTGTGTAGTTGGGCAGAATGTTTATTAAACATTCGGGTAGGACCAATAAAGGCTCGTCCTAAGCTGGCATTTTGTCATGTATTGTTGGGTCTTATTATATACTCTGTCATTTCGCATCGAAGTTTTCAATGGGGATTGCTGCGTACGTTAGTTCTTTTGACTGCTTCTAGATGTAACCAATTGCATGCTCCTAAATCTGAACGGGATGTACATAGTGCAAAATTAAAATTGCGGAATCATGGTTGTTTTCCATAGCGGGAGCAGTCAGCGCTCCATGTTATTGTTGTTGTTGTTGTCTTTTTTTAAGTGCGAGGGAACGTACTTCCTTGGTACTGCAAACGTGCATGCGAATTTTATGGATCTAGGAGCTGGTATAAGCATGCCTTCTGCACGAAATAAAGTGTAGTTTTCAGTATCCTAGGTCTGTGCCCTTCCTCATGTCTGCGTGCCTACAGCGCTTTGAACTTTAATGTGTCATCCAACTAGGCGAAAAACCAGCCCTGTTGAGCCCAGAGTTGTCTGCAATATGTTTTCATCTTGCAGAGACAAGAAGAGGACCAATAAACGGGTCAAGCTTCCAACATCTGCCTTCATGCTGCAACTCACAGGAAGCGATCGCGATGGCTAACGAGTGAGGCACACAATGAAGCACCGCCCTCGTTTGCACTCTGGTGGAAGCGGCATTCAAGAGAGAGAGAAAGCTCTTTATTGGAATGCAGATAATTCTGTCGGTGTATATGCGGGCGCCTACATGCTGCTCCGCATATGAAACTACTAAGTGGTTCTTTATGAGAAAAGGAAATGGTGGCGCTAACTTCTGCAGCCCTTGAGGGAGCACGGCTCAGCGCCAACGAGGAGGGGAGAGTGGGAGAAGAAGGAGATAGGAGAGGAAAGGTGTAGATGTCGCCATGGCAGGAGCGAAGCAAATCGGCAGGCAGGAACACGGTCACGCCTTCCGGGGATAGGGGCCTTGTCTGCTGGTGTCAGGCCTGGTGCGGTCAGCCAGTCAAAGGCCGAGTGGTTGGGCAGGTCTGGAAGGCCTGCGGTGAAAGGAACCAGCACACATCGATAGCCGCAAGGCTATCCATGTGTGCTGGGGGTGTTAGAGAGTTGTTGAGAACCCCGACGAGTCAAGGTACTCAACTACGCTTAGCAGGGCCGAGAGGTGGTTTCGGCGGGGGAAAAGGATGTCCTCCTGTATAGCGGTAGGAAGCCCGAGGCGGCCGAACTCCTGTAGGAGCAGTACACGGGGTTGGTTGTGCTCCGGGCAGGCCAGCAGCAAGTGCTCCAGCGTCTCTGGCTCGCCGCAGGAGGAACAGGCGGGCGAGGCAGTGAGTCCAAGCCGGTGACGCCGTGCTGCTGTCCAGCAGCGGCCAACCCTCAGCCGGAGCAGAAGTGAAGTCTCCCTCCGTGCAAGGCCGCGCTGCGGGAGTTGCCGTCGTGGGTGGCCCAGGGACACATGCTTGTCGGGATGGGAAGCCTGGAGGTGCCGCCGAAGCCGGTGCCTGGCGAAGTCTCCGGCTGAGACTGCCGTGCTCAGGGGGACGTCAGCGTGGTGGGCACTATTGGCCAGGGCATCAGCCTCCTCGCTGCCCGGGATGCCTACGTGGGCAGGAATCCAGTGCAGGGACACCGTGCAACCTGCATCCTGCAGTGCCGCCAGCCGAATTGAGAGGAGAGCGACCCCCAGGCTCGCCCTCTCCGGCCTCTGCAGGCTCAGGAGAGCTGCCTTTGAGTCGCAGAAGATGGCTGCTGGTGTCTCCGGGGGTTCCTCCGAGAGCAGGCCGACGGCGAGGTGGAGGCCTGCCCCTCCGCTGCAGTGGAGCTCGCATGTGCCGGAAGGTGACACTGCTTACTCCTCCGCAAGGCTGGTGCGGTGCAGGCCGCCGTCGCCGAGCCTGTGTCGGGAACCACCGAGCCGTCAACGAAGACCTACAGGTGACCTTGAAGGTCCTCTTGGAGGAGAGAGGCTGCTGTCTGCGGCAGTGCGCAGGTCGGTCAGCGCCGCTTGGTGACGCCCGGTAGTTCCGTAATGATGGCGATTGGAGGTCTCGGGGGGGGGGGGGGGGGGGGGCAGATGCACTGTGTTTGCCGGGGGGTTTCCGAACACCTCCTCGTACATGCATGCAGTACAGCCGCCCCATCTACGAGGAAGGCCGTAAGCGCAGACGGGACAGCAAGCCACCGCCGTCTGCAGCATGGTGGAGGCGATCCACATGCCGTAGACCCTGTTGCAGGTGCAGCAGCGAGAGGGGCCATGCTCCGACCTCGGCCAGGGTGGCAGCAACCTGCGAGTTGCGGGGAATGCCTAGGCAAAGCCGAATTGCTGCCCGGTGTTGCTGCTCCAGCTTCTTGAGGCGAGGTGGACGTAGCACCACCAGTGGGAGGGCGTACCGCAGGCGTGAGGTGGCTGCTGCATCAAAACGTTTCAAAGCCCACCTGGTGCATATGAAAAAGGATCGGGGATAGAACGGCCCTAGGAGAAGGAGGATGGCCGGAAAGGCCAAAAAAGCAAGAAAATATATGACCATGATATGTACAGGTGAGACAAAGGTGATGGCGTTGATGTAAACAGGATAGAGCAAGAGACAGGGCCCACGTTAGCTATTTGGCCTCATGTGCAACGTGCTCGAACAATTGAAGTTCCTGTCAAATTGAAGTTCCTGTGACCATATAACCAATTATACCATGTCAGTGTTAAGTCTCCCGCCTCTGAATGCGAAATAAGCGAACTGAGTGTCAAATTTGATTATGAATATCTCGGAACGCCGGAGCTCTAGAATCATAAACGAAAATGGTGTTGTCTTCGAATACGATTGTCTTCGAGTATGTAATATAAACGTATACCATGTTCACTTAAATAAAGATGGTAATTATCAGATATCTGTTAATTATTAATTTACTAACCCTACTTGTTCCCAAAAATTGTGTCCACCAGGGAGCATAAACCACCTGTGCCCGCATAATTTGTGACTACTTAATGATAAAGCACCGCAACGTGTGGATTCAGCTCGCACCTGCGCCAAGTCGTCTTTTCGTCTCCTTTCATTTCTCTTTTGCTTGATATTTCTCCGTTTCAATTAAAATGACAGATATTTTTGCTATGATGTCTCTGGGCAAGGGGAAATTACTTAAAGTAAGGATATTCGGCACGCATCGACAACCGGCCACTTTCTGAAGGCCTTCCTTTAGGTAAATGGCCAAAATACTCCGCGCGAGAGTCCTTAAAGGTCATTGTGGCTTTTCTAAGAGATAGTGAACTTGTTATACTACTGCAATAAGCGTTAATGGTCTCTTTTTTAGTGCCTGTTCTCTTCATATCATCATCTCGTTCATCACTTGCTCCCTCTTCTTTGGTTACCCTACCCCAACGCTGAGCAGCAGTCTGTAACACTCTAGAAGCATTTCAGTTTAGCTATTCGTTACGTATTCATTGTTGCTAAAGTGGATGATTGTCGCGTAAACCAGGCGTGAAGTTCCAACGCTTGGTTTACACAATCATCCCTTGCTTATATGCTTTAGCCACGCTCAGGAGACAACATCAGCACCTTTTGATTGCAAAGAGCTTTCGAGTTTGTCTCAGAATTCCTTAGTCAACGTATAAAGCGCATTGGTAATTGCAGAAGCACGAGACCTTCAAGTCACTGGGTAGAGGGAGGCGGAGACATTACGGCATATTTTTTATTCGTATATTTACTCAGCATCAGCATCACAAGCCATAGGAAGTGTTGCCACTGAGATATGGAAGTAATTTACATTCACAACTGGTCGGGTAATCAATCGTTCCCGTTTTCCAACACGGTGATGAATCACTGCCGTCGCGGTGTATCCAGAACTACGAGTTTTCTGTAAACACCGAGGGAATGATGAAAAGTCTCACGTTTCACCATTCGTTTCCGTACAATCAATGTTGTTTCAAAAGTACAACCAGTATACCGGTGCAAGGCAACTATACACAGATGGCTCGTGCACCAAAGGCAGCTCAGCGTGTGCATTTGCTATACCGACATTAAGAATGCAACGCATGGTTAAGCTCTGTCGTGTAAGCACACGAACAACGGCAGAACTCTACGCGACTTTGGAAGCGACAAGGTTTTAGTCAGCCTCCACATAAATGGGTAGTTTGCGCAGATTCACAGTCTGCACTTCAGCTGCTTTGCAGCGTTCAGAGAAAAAGGGCACACAGCATAAAATAATCGTGAAAATTTCTGAGCTCACACAAGTTGCGGGAACTCGCGTTCCCGAAATAGCGTTTTCCCAGTAATTGACTTGACGAAGTGTGCACTTGAACATGGATAAGAATACATCATTCTGCGGTTCAGCAACGAAGTTAAAAACATCTTACGAAAACTCTCAGCGAGAAGGTCATCTGCAGCGGCAAGACTCCAATACATCAACTTTGTATGCCGTATACGGTGTGCTGAAATTCGGCGTATACGGAAAGACATCGCGAAGTGTGGGGATGTCGTTTAAGCGCTTTCGCCTTGGTGTGGCATATACCAGAGCACTTTCTTTATAAAATCCTTCGTGCAAATTCCACGTCGTTTCTTCATAGAGCGGTGGACGAGGAACTAACACACGTGCAGCTGGACGGCCCTCTATGCGCCCAGCGAAGGCAACAGCTGCGCTTTAAACGTAGGGCTTTGGGCAATCATCCATTGTCAATTGAGGGAATATTTGGGCCACTGCCAGGCAGATAGTGGCTTTGATAGAACAGCTTTCAGTACACAGCGAAGGACTATTTTTATAAGTGTGGACATGTGCTCGAAATACGAAGGACAATTTTGTGCAGTGACTCGCCTTCGTTGTTATGTTTCATCTGTTCTTTTTTTTTTTTTTACTTTTGTATGTGTGAGTGTTTGCGCGTGCTAAAGTGTCCTTATTATTGTCATTTCTGGTTATTTATTTTAAAGCAAACAATTTATTATAATGTATTATTTTTTGCATAGAAGTGAAATGTGTTAGCCGGCGGGGGTGTACTGCTTCCAACCTCTCCAGTGAGCCCCCGTTTAAAGTTACATGCCTGTGCAAAACATGGAGGCTTCGATCATGGTGTCGCCGAAGGAGGTGGCTTTGCTGGATCCGTTATGCTTTCCTGTCTATCCCACTTATATAGGATGTCCCAGCTAACGTTAAACAAGCTCATCAACGAATATATATATATATATATATATATATATATATATATATATATATATAAATAACAGGGTGCCAGATGCGGTTTTAAGACCTGCGGTACTTGGTTTCAAGAGGTTTGACAACCGAACACCATAGGTCTTATAATTGTATCTTGTGCCATATTTTTTTCGATGAACAGCTTGGATAAAGTTAGCTGAAACAGATGGTATACCTGTGCACGCGCCCGTAAACTTTAGTCGAACGTCAGCGCCTCGTCTTGTCCCTTCTTCTGCGTGATCGCGTTTACCTTGTGCTGTTTAGTCACAATCAATGGAACACAGTAATTCAGGCCAACTTCCCAGCTTCTCTCTTATAATAAATGTGTCTCTAGCCTTTTTAGTAAAATTACTTGACTTTCTTCTCTTCAACATCATCACTCCTCACTTTTCTTCCCTGTCCCCGTTCGCTAGTGTAAAGTAGCAGGCCAGAGCAAGATTTAGCTGCAGCTCAGGCTGGCCCTCTCAGCCTTTCTTTAAATAATCATATCTATCTATCTATCTATCTATCTATCTATCTATCTATCTATCTATCTATCTATCTATCTATCTATCTATCTATCTATCTATCTATCTATCTATCTACAGATCTAATTTTGAAGACCCGGCATATAAATCCATGCCGGCTCTTTTCAGGTCACATGCAACACGGTTCTCCAGAGGCCACGTGCCTTCTGTTTTACGGTCATCGCGAGCGTGAGAGAGTTACGCCACCTGTTCACACTTGAGGCTCTTATCACCACACGCGTCTGGAATTGATACAACGCGGAACTTCCCGGGGTATTGATTGCCGACCTATACCGTAGCACGTTTGACGCTCGTGGAACGTCATTATCGATCGACAGGTGGAGCCACAGGCAATTGATTTCTCCCGCAGTGTTTCACATTCCGCCGTGTGTTTCGGCCTGTGCTTCGGTTTGTTGCGCGAGCGCCTCTTTTCAAGTGACCGTAGTCGGGCCTGCCGCAGTTCCTCAAGCACCAGCTGAAATACGCCCCTATGTAGCTCCGACAGGTAAGCAGTCTAGTTGCACGAAATACAGCACAGAGATCTGGCATATCAGTTCTGGTGGGAAAAGATTCATGAAAGAGAAAAATGTTCATCCAACCGACTGCAGCAGAAGCTACAAATGAAACCTCTGTTACTTTCGCTACCATCGGGTGGATGACAACTTTCCCTTGAATCTTCCTCCATCTTGTTGGCCTGCGCAGTACTGATTTTCCATATTCAGTGCCCCTGTGCTTTGAGTTGTCCATAAATTCGGCCTCGCTGTACGACCTGCTAGCCTCCTGGGTAAAGCGACCGTCTCGAAAGGCGTTACTCTCGAGTTTGATACCCAGACCAGGAGGAATTTCTCTTCAACTGCGAAGCTTGGTTAATGAGAATCCCGTTTGGGTTTTCTTTGTAGTTTCCGATACAGTCAGCTGGATGACAACTGCCTTTTTCTTTTCAGGGCAGAGATGTTTGCCGTCTATTGGTTGACGGCGAAATAACACTCCTTCAGAATGGAGGAATAATGGGAAGCGAGGAACTCCATTTTGTGTTGACTACAACCATACGAAGCAAGCAGACAGTGAAGCCAGAAAACGCATAGGGGAAATTGACTGTTATATTTTAACTGAAAAGTATGAATAATACGAAAACGGGGCCATGTAAGTCGACGAAAAGGCAACTTGCCAAAGGTGGGAGCCGAACCAACACCTTCAACATTAAGCGTGCGACGCTTTCAACCTCCCGTACACGTTCTTGTATGTATGTGTAAAAGCTTATCCTTGGAAGTGTTAGCCAGCGCAACTAACAGCCACGGTGCTTTTTCCTTTCCCTTTTTCTTACTGCTTCTAAATTTCAATTAGGAAGAGCAAATACTTTTTATGCTTTCACTGCTGGCTTCGTTGTATGTTTGCTTCATACATGGTCCTTCAGGGTGGAGTTACCATTTAATCACTGTTCAAAACAATACGAAACCCGCTCGAGAGTCATGCAGGTGACTGCGTTATTTCACGTTTTTCTCTTTCCTCTCTTACTTTTTCTTCCGCAGTCGTTGAATATCACATCACGTCAAGTCGCCCAGGAGTTGTCGTTAGAATTTTTTTTCCCTACACTACGAGTATATCGGTTATGAAGGAAAGACTAAAATGTTTATTCAGAGCAGGCACACTTTGCTTAGCTTGCATACAGCGCAACAATTTTTTCGTTCCTTCTTTCTTTTTATCTGTCAGCTTCTCGTTCGCATTGACAAGCACAAGTTGAGTATGTTTATCACAAATTATGGCATAAGGATATATGTATATAGGTTATTGCCGTTCCTTATCTGAGTGCTCATAAAGGCAGAGTCATAAAGATAGTGGCTGCGAGGCAGTAAATTACGACACTTCTGATAACATTGTAAGGTGGCGTGAGAAACATATAAGTGCTCCAAGAAAATTTACTTATAATTAGCAACGTTCTGTTAAGTTCAACTTTCAGCGGACAGCTTATGTTGACAGCGAGTTCCTTTTAGCCTTTGTTTGGCCATTTGTCTGGTACATTTTTACGAGTGTAATCAATTTGCTTTCATTCCCTCCCCAACTACTAAAGCCCCGTTACAGCGCCGATAATCGTGACAGCACCTGCTGGAGGTATCGAAGCGATAAGAAACAACACGGCTTGACCGCAGCTGGGTGAACATCGTGCAGAGAGGCATTGTCAAAATGGACTTTCCACTGCACGCGAGGATTCCTCCGGCGTGAATGCAAACTGGTTTCCTCGACGTTGATGAGATCTCCAAAGTGTGCGGCTCAACCACGTGCATGGGCAAGCCACAAGACGTGTGTCCTCCATGAGATACGAGGACGTATTGCAAAAAGCAACGAAACGTCTGTCACATTACGGCAGGTAAGAGCTTCTTTCAGCGTAGACCAGTTGCCGGGTCTTGGTGTGAACACAATTGATCGTGTTCAACGTTCCAGAGCAACCATAAAGTCCAAGTGCATGGTGCAACTGCAAGGAGCGGAAGGTTGCTTTCGGATGTTAAATACGTTGGCTTGCGCGCCACGAAGGCGCTGTTAGCCTTCTTCAAAGACATTGGGATCGACCAGAAACTGTAGCTGCTTGTTAATGTGTATGAGTTGTCCGCACCCGTGAGCAAAAGTATACGGGACCACAGGGTCGCCGAAAAAAAAAACTGAATTTCTTCGTCATTAATATGCGTAAACTAAAATTTACGAGTGTACTGAAAATTTCGCCATGCAAGTTTGAACTGCAGTCTTTAGCTTCAAGTTGCATTTCACAGGCAGATGAGAAAATCAGCTTTATCGCGCAAGTCCTGGTCCGTATACTTTTTCCACGGGTGTATACGTTTGTACTTTCTGTCAACACGGTCATCTTATATGCCCCCCTCATCATCTGGAGTAGCATGGTTAGGTGTGTGTGGCCCGGAAAATATTTCCAACAATCATTAAAGCACCTCTCTCTGTCCCCCCTTCCCCCTTTCACTCTCTCTCACAAACCAACTCTGGCGCTATGAGAAATACTGGATCTGGAGTCGCCGAACTAATTTTGACCAGCTGGCGTCTAACGTGCATACTCAGGAGAAATGCATAGCGGGTGTATTCCCATGAGAACGTGGCTGCCGGGTCTGGGAAACGAACCCACGACCTCGTGCTTAGCCATAGAACGAGTCAATGATCCACCGCAACGTGTGAATGAACATGAACGACAGAGCTTCACATTACTGGTTCTACCGTTTGCTGTTTTCAGCCGCACTGCAGGTAAAAGTCCTGCCGCATCGGCATCGGTCGGTGCCCTATCTTCTGGCGATTATGGCTTTGCGCAGATTCTATTTATCTCTTATCTTCCATAGTGTAGCGTGTGGCCATACCGGGAGACGTACGAGTTAATTACGTAGGGCGACGCGAATCAATGGAGAAAATAATTCTTACGAAATCTACGCACAGTGCCCTGTTTACAAACAAGCATGCGAACCGTGGCCATTTTGGTTAAATGAACACCCAAAATTTCATCAGTGCAACAAAGCTGACAAGGGTGTTAAAATTTTGTACAGATTCAGATTCAAGTTTATTGTTTCATTACAGTACAAAACTTTACAACATAGGACAGAGTGTGAAAAAAAAAAGCGCACACTTCTTCATTTACAATGATAGAAAACATTCTAGAAAACTTTTATATTGCAAAGTATTTTTCGAATTATGGGGTTTTACGTGCCAAAACCAAGATTTCATTTGAGACACGCCGTAGTGGAGGACTCCGGAATAAATTGGACCACCTGGAATTCTTTAACCTGCACCTAAATCTAAGCAACCGGTTTCGCCCCCATCGAAATGAGGCCGCCGTGGCCGGGATTTGATCCCGCGACTTCGTGCTTAGCAGATTTTGCAAAATACAGATAAAAGCACATGCAGAGGTATAAGAAATTACTTGTAAAGAGCAAGAGAAAAAAATAAACAAAGCATGACATCAGTTACAATACCTCATATGTTATTGCTGAGGGGTAAAAACAACCAGGAACATTTTCGCATTAATGTTAGTGGTCTCTTGGTCAGTAAGAAAAATGGGTACAGTGCTTCTAAAAAAAATAACCGCATTGACTTATCAGCTACGGATCTCGACAAATGATTCCACGAAAAACGAAGTCGGTCAGTATAGGCGAAATATTGGTGAACTTTAAAAAGTGGTCGAAGTGTGGATTAGCTGCAGCTGCTGCCTTTATTTTTGTTGTAGTGTAAGGGGTAGGGTTGGAGTATATCTTGTGAAAGAATGTTAGTCCAGAGGCTTTCCGTCTTGGTTCTAGTAATGCATGGTCAAGGCTGTTTTTAATTATAGGTATACTTGAATAATAATAAGAATCCAATGCGATGAACCTAGGGGCTTTGTTTTGTAGGGATTCTAATCTCTTCATAATTCAAAATCAAGAAGGGGGCTGACAGATGGAGTAGCACAATGTGGTATAAAGGTTATAAAAAAGGATAAGTTTCCTCAGAAAGGCGTCCCAACACTTCGATAGGAGCCTTTTGACGAAGGTAGGTCCTCCTGTCGAAACGTTGGTCAGCCTTTCTGAGGCTCCTTATCCCTGTTTATAACCTGTATACCACAATATCTTTAAAACATTTATACCAGAATGAGAATTTCAAATTACTGACGCATATTCCAGTTTAAACCGCACATTTGAACTGTAGCCAAGATGCTTTACGTCTTTGTTAGCTTAACGAAGTGTGCGTCGGAGAAAACTAAGAATATTTTTGAGTTCCCCAAAAGAAAGTCAATATATGTGTTTCACAGAAAAAATTGTTTTTAAATGGACACCTAAGTATATAAATGAGTCGACTGGTTCAATTTCATCATTATTTATTGCACAAGTCTGCCACACGAAGTTATTTCGGGTAGGAAACTGCATTAGCTTTGGCTTTTAAATATTAATTTAATAATTGTAAATAATATTTAATAATGGTATCATTAAATACCATTCACCCATTTTCTGCAAGTCTTTTTTCTAGCTCACAGCAATCATTAATGTCAATCAGAGCCCGATAAATAACACAGTCGTAGGCAAATAGACGAAATCTTGAATTTATATTATCGATTATCACAGTGAATAATCACTGTGAATATCATTTATGTAGACTAGAAATAGCGTTGGCCCCAATACTGAACCCTGGGGCACGCCAGACTTAACGTGCTCGAAGTTATAACTAACGGTGTCATTGGTATACCATTTCGCCTGTCGCATAATAGAACCCAGTCAATGACTCTATTTTCTATTTACTAAGCATCATTTTATATACCAAGCGCTAGGGCGACCAACGCGATCGAATGTCTTTTCGAAATCAATCAAAATTGCATCAGTTTGTATAAATTCATGCAGGTTGGTTTGAATATAAGTTGTTAGTTCGAGAAGCTGTGCCTCCCAAGAGCGTCCATGCTGAAAGCCATGTCGGTTAGCAAATAAAATGTCATAATCTGAGAGGACAGAATGTGTTCTAACAGTTTACAAGTGACAGATGCCAAGGATGTCGGGCGATAGTCGATAATTAGTCATCTTATTCTCATCACCTGTTTCAAATATCGGCACTACATGAGCAAGTTTCCATTCATCCGCGATCTGAGTGGTATCTATTGACGGCTGTAAAATGAGTGTAAGTATAAGTGCTGAATAATATTCGGCTTATTAAGTTTTAGTAATTTTGTGCCATTGCCATCGGAACCAGGACTTGAGCATGATGAGTAACGTTCAATATCTTTTTCAACTCCATTCGCGGTTACAATTATGCGAGGCATTGACGAGGCAGCACAATCAAATACATTATTAGTGTTTGAACTTTCAATACCAAGGAGCCATTCTTTCAGAATAACACCACAGAAATACAGTTCTCCGTTTATGGCAAGCCGTCAGCGTCTCGACGACGACGACGTTGTTGCGCCTCGGCTGCTCCGCACGTTCGAGCTGAGCGCGCGAATAGAACGGCGACAAGACGGCAAGAACGGCGGCAAGAACAACAGCGTCTGTGATAGTGCATAAATAAATGTGGGCAACCAAACGCCATCACGTCTTCCCACACGTTGAATGCTGCTGATTTATCGCGTGCATTCAATTCAAAATGCACGCGATAAATCAGCAGCATCCAACTGAGAACTATATGGTATGACTATACCTGAAGCAATTTTATCGTAAGCTCGGGAGAGATCACTTTCGAAAATATTTAGGGTCATTTTGAAGAGGTTGGGCATACCGGTATCAAAAAACTTCTCTTTGGCGTTATTAATTTTCTGGTTGCAAGAATTTGCAAATTCAAGAACTCAGTTCAATCATTTGCTTTTTTCGTTGTTGTTGTTGTTGTTGTTGTTGTTGTTGTTGTTGTTGTTGTTGTTGTTGTTGTTGTTGTTGTTGTTGTTGTTGTTGTTGTTGTTGTTGTTGTTGTTGTTGTTGTTGTTGTTGTTGTTGTTGTTGTTGTTGTTGTTGTTGTTGTTGTTGTTGTTGTTGTTGTTGTTGTTGTTGTTGTTGTTGTTGTTGTTGTTGTTGTTGTTGTTGTTGTGTGGTTTGCTTTTGCATATAGACATTCTTTTCTTATTTAAGCACCGCTTGACATCCTTATTAAGCCACTATTAGTGCTTAGTCTTGGAGAGTGTATCTCCTGCAAACTTATCACGTGATTAAGAAACAACGCCCCATTTTATTGCACAAGTCGATATTTGTTCGCGCCGAAAAAATCTGAACAGAATTTCTACAGTTCGTTTTCTATATCTTATCACAATCAGCCTTGGCAAAATTGTATATCTCTTTCGTCTGGGAGCGTTTTCTTGTTGCCTTTTTTTTTCGTCTTTTTTTCTTTCCTTTCGATTTTCCTTTTTTTTTTCATTTTGGCATTGAACAAACAGTGAATCATTCTGTGGTCACTTGTGGCGTTCTATAACGTTCACGGTAGCATGTTCGGGATGCGCCGTAAGCAACAAATCAAGGGTCGCAACAGCACGTGTTGGGGCAGATAATAATTCCTTTGAAATAATGACAACTCTGCAAATGCAGTGCACTCTTGGGTTCTACCATTATTAGTATCATTGCCAGCATTTATCGGTGGTGACGCCGTACACCCGTCTGGCCGAAAGCAACACAGTTCGTTCTCCGCATCAGTGCAAAGGCATAGCAGGAACAGCGTAGTTTTCCTAAGCCCGTTCATAACGAAGCTCATGTGACCTCCAAGAACCTTCGTTATACAGCTCACTTCGTTGTAAAGATCTCCCATGGCACCGTGCGCAATAGAGCAGGCTGAGCCCGTTCAGCAAAAGAAAACCCTTTATTTGCCATGAAATCAAGATATGCTTAGTGAAGTCACTAATTTTCTTCTGCGCACTTCATCCTACGTAATGTGAGACTGCAGCCGACATTGTGGCATCGAGTTTAACAGCACGCTGAGGTGCCAAACCCTGGAATGAAGCAGGCGGGTGTACAGCTGTAGGCGATCAAATGCCAGTATTACCTCCTTTGCCGTGAAAATTCGACAAGGCACTGACAATGTCAACGGTTTGTTGTGGTGTTGAGCGGCGCTTCCTATAGGCTCTATACGTGCGTTCGCTGTAAAACAACAAATCCGCCGTCGGGGACGCGAGAATTTCTTCGTTGTACAGGCAAATTTGCTGCAGTAGTCTTCGCTGTATAGAGGTGTTCACAATACGTGTGAGCGATAGTAATTTGGCCGGGACATGAGGAATCATTCGTTTCGCAGGCCTGTCATGGAGGAGTTAGTTGGAGAGGCGTTCCACTGTAGCTCAGGACTCAACGATGAGCGTCAACGAGGTGCAGTGACCAGTTCAGTCTAGGCCCGAAGCTGCATTTCCCTCCCAGAAGTCGAGAATGTACCCCAAGCGTGGGAGCGTTTAATGAAAGCGGGTATAAGCCTCAACGGCACGGGCGTTTATTGGTGTTTTAAGCGCGAAACGCTTTATCTCACATATGGCTGGCTTCTAATCTGGTATGGCTGGTACCTACCTATAATGTGGCAAGTCTGCGTATCCGAGCAATACATACGAAGCACGAAAGATGGGCCTCAAAGACAACGTTTTATTTCGCAATGACTAATCTCATTTATCTGATGTTGCGTTAATAAGGGATTGCATTGAGCGATAAGTAAATCTGCTTATCTATTAACAGGACTGTTTTATTCTAGGGCTCTAATGACGAGGGGGACGGAGGGAGAGGCGCAGACTGTCTCAATCTTTTCAAGTGTTGTGTTAATTTTTCTCCGATGTAGTACGCCCTCTGTTGAAGTAGAGGGGCTTTTGTTGTTGCTTACTAACTGCCGAGAAATTGGAAGGCAGGTTACATCAGAGTTAACTATCCCAATACACAGTTGATAAACCGAAGCTGTGGATTGTAATCATGTAGCTAGCTTAACAAGGCAAACAAAGTTTGGCTGCACTTCCTTTGAATGATACGGCATTATAAAGTATTCTAATCTCTATCTCTCTCTATGTGTGTGTGTGTGTGAGAGAGAGAGAGAGAGCGTGTGAAATATGTCTTTTTCTACTCAGTATATTTAACAAGTTATTTAACGAAATGTGCTATGATATAATGCTTTCTTGCTTGTATGCTGTTGTTGCTCCACCAGCTGGTTCCTTTAATTATCGTTAAATAAATTTTCGTCTATCAATTGCGAATGGAACGCGTGACAATCGTCGTCCGTATTTTCTCTTTTCTTTGAATCGATTTCGCAAGCCAACTTCTTGTAGATGTCACGGAATGCCGAGCGCTCTTGCACGAAACCTACAAGAGGAAACAAATCGTACGTACAATAGGCGCATCGATCACATGCAGTGTCATTTCTCGACAGTTTTTCCTTCTTTTTTCCTAAATCATAGGTAGATCTTGACCAGGCAAGGAGTTACAAACCAATACGAATTTTGTAAAACAGCTATTGATGTAAACCAGACTGCCAAGCATTTTCAAACAAAATTCTAAGCGAAGTTACATTTTCTCGTGGCGTTAGCAATACATCTGGCCCCTGTCACCTTTCTTTATTTGCTCAATGTTTTCTCCTCGACGTCACCTGTTTATTTCGACGTTTTTATTTCCCGCGAAGCTGTCGCCTCCATCAACCCGAAGTCCTTTCTTCTGCTCATGCCTCAACACGCAGTAAGTTCGTTGAGAAAATGCTGACTCTCTTCGTTCAATATCCTCATTCGATTTGCTGATATTTATTAGTGCTCAATATGTATCACCGTCTTTCAGAAATTCAAATAAGAAATTAAAGAAAAAAAATTAATGTTAGTGACAGGAAGCTTTGTGCATAACTGAATGCAACGAATACATCGCATAACTGCATAACTGAATGCATAACTGAATGTCGAATACATCGCAGTCTACGTGCTGGAAGCCATCTGAAATTTTCGACACAGTCAGTGTTCAATACTTAATTACCTGGCAACTTACAATTCGCCAAAAAACATAGTTAAGCTCTGTTTCTGTCCACACGGGATATTGCATTACGATCGCCTTTAGGCCACATACTAACTAATTTACATAAAATGTTTACGGCGTCAAGCCTTCTTTCGTGCAAACTTCTCATTCACTTGATGCTTTCCTAACGCGTAGCTGCGTGACATAGAACAATAAATTACCAAGCCAGAAAGTCATTTAATAATTTGGCTCACAAATCATTAAACACTTTCACAATCTAGCTGCCAGTCGCTATGTATACATATGCGGACGACAACAAGTCCGGCTGAGCTGCACTTCTCGTGCGAGCGTGGTTTATTATTAGTTCCAGCTGGAGCCGACACGCCCACACACCTGCCCTGTACGCCTGGCCGCGTTAATGGCGACAGCGGCAGCAACATCGGCAGCACACATATCTCTATGTAATTTTTATCTTTTCTATTTTGTCTACGTTCGTCGCATGTAAATGAAGTGCGCGTGAAGCACGTTCACGCTTCCGCCGAATTGCTGTAGAATACTGACGTTCTCCGCAAAGGTCAGAGGTGCAATGTGCAGCAGTTATTCCACATTTGCATCTGAGCTCTCACTTGCAGCAGCCATCGTCGATGACTGAACGACGCTGAAAAAGTAATGGGGGATCTATGCGTTCAGCAGCTCTTTGCAGACGTGCAAACAAGAGATGCTATATACCGCAGTTGCGGTTGTGACACATAGGCGATCAATTTGTGGGCCCATATACGGTGACTCATTTTTGGTCCCGCTTTGGCGAAGTCTTCCATACAATTTCATAAAACGTGGCGCAATCACTTTGGCGTTGTGTTGCTCATGTCTTGGAACTCCGACATTTACATACCTATTCGTTTTTGAAAGACCACGAAAGCTGATTCGCACTTAATTCTAAATTAATGCTGATATTTGTAACAGTCTTACAAAAAATATGATCTTTGCGCAATCAAAAATGCTTATCGCACACATGCCGAGGCCACCGCGAGGAGAAAGGAGGATGTTGAAAACTTGAAAACTGCAGGTTCATTCCTTGACCTGTATAGTTCTTCATCTTCTATTTATCAAATTTTTCTCGATTCTCACGCGATTTTCTCTGTGATAACGTCTGCTGATGCCACCTGCGTTGAAAATCTTGGATCTCGTCCGCTGGTGTTCGTCTGGGGACTGCGACTCTGAAAATATCACTTGAAAATGACGAAACATCCGATTGACGAAACCTCTCGCTCTCGCCCAAGCAGACATTACGCTACAGGTAGAATCTCACAGGTAGCGCCTTCTATCCTACGAAAGTCTATACCCTGCCGAAAACAGCCACGGTCCCAACTATCATTTACCAAGATTTCAAAATATGCAAATGCCACGTATAGCTGGACAGAACCAAGGCAATGTTGTTTGCCGTCACTTGGAGATACTCAGATTATTTTTGCATTCCGCCTAATTACATAGTCGTAATTAATTAATAAACTTCTCAAATATTATAATTAGATTAAAAGTGTCAAGGAGAAAATTGTAGAGCAACATGAAGAACTCCCCATACAGCTTTCTGTTGCTGAATAGGTGCTACATAAAAGTGTTTTTTTCTTTTTTTTCGAGCGTTAAAGAAGCCCGCGAATACACGCTAAGTTTCTCGAGCGGCCAGTCGCGCGGCAATTTTTCATGTATTCGCGAGGACTTCTTTCACGCTCGAAGAAACATTCTTTTCTAGCACGTATTGAGCAACAGAAAGCTGTATCGGGAGTTTTTCATGTTGTACATACCACCGAGTAAAGCCCCTTGCCACCAAGTAGAAAGTGGCGCCGCTCTTCAAAAGAAGTGGTCACTACTCTTGAATAACACTCCTCGAAGAGAGAGAGAGAGAATATTTATAAACAGCTTTTTATTGCGATAGCAATTATGTGGACGCTTCAACCGGATTTCTGCCGTCGCCGTCGCCGTGAGGTTCCGTATAGATTCCAAGGGCGATAAAATCGTCGCCGCGCGCCGTATGCGCGAGTACGCGAAAGCACGCGGGGGACGCGCGCTGTCACGGAGAGCCAACGCACGGCGGAAAGCAAACGCGACCGTCGCGCGAAAGGCCGTGGGGGTATGGGGGGAGGGAGGCGGGGCGACGCTGTGCTACGGCACCAAATGCGTATCTTGCAACAGCGCGCAAGGGGAACTGGCAACGCAGTCTCCCACGCGAAAGCAAGAAAGCGGGAAGGCAGCGCGGGAGGGAGGGGGGGGGGGGAGCAGCTTCTACTCTGCCAACAACTACGCTTGCACTGGCTGTGGGGGCGGTCGCCCGCACCGTCTCTTATCTCCACACGGCTCTGACCTTTGTATGCGATGTGCATTCACCGCTCAGTTTCCGTTGAAGCGATAGACCGCATGATTCTTCGCACGCTGCGGCGGCTGCGCTTGCTGCCAGCGTTTTGACAGTCGTTGTCTGCGGTCATTCAGTGTGATCTATTCATGTTTGCTTGTGCGCTATGACACCACGCTTGTCAATTCAATTAGAAAGCGAATGTGTCCAAGTTTATGCAGCCGATAAAACTACTATCCCTACTCTGAATAGCTCTCTGTTTATTTGCTATCGCAATTGATGCTTCGCCTTTCGGGCGAAACTCCGACATTTTTTTTTTTAGCCGTCGGCGCCGGTATCACAAGATTTTCTTTGACATGGTTAGGTTTGAAGCATATTTCACTGTACGTGTTTCGCAATTATTATTATTATTTGGTTTGTGTACATATAACACAACGACACGAAGGAAATAGGGAGGGAGCAAGCTGACAACTGCCACCGAGAGGGGCACAACGCCTGCTTACTCTTTCAGGAGGAGGGGAGAGAATAGAGGAAATGAAAACATGAGGGAAGAAAAGAGGAAATGAAGAAATAACGGAGACACAGACAGAACAAAACAAAATACAAATAATGTCTATAAACGGGAGGCCAAGTCACTGTCCTTAAGAAAAGTTAGCAGGGCTCGATGGGCCTGGTCACGTCGCAAAAGAAGAACGTTATCACACACAGACATTGACACATTACTGCTATACAAAAGGGAATGCTATATATACCGGGTGTTCAAAATTAAGCTTTACGGAATTTTTATTAATCGCCTGTGGCAGGTAGCATAATTCTTATCGTTGAGCTGGGTTATGCGATGAGGCGGACATTAGTAGCACGAGAAATCGAAACACATGTTCAACTAATTAACAAAAATTCACGAAATAATTATTTAGGAATTGTAGTCGGTGAGCTTGTCAGACGCATCCACTTGGAATGAAACTCCTAGATGACACCAGTTTCGAGGTATTTCCCACAGTGTGGGACAAAATACATGGGCGTTCCAGTTACTTTTGTACTTCAATGTATAAAATTGCATTTTGGTACAAAAGTAGAACAACAGTGCATTTTTACGGCGAGTTTGATGGCGCATATCTCCAAACTGGTGTCATTCTGGCGAGAGAGAGAGAGAGAGAAAAGTCGCAAGGGAGAGATAGGGAGGTTAACCAGGCTGAGCCCGGTAGGCTACCCTGCACTGGGGAAGGGGGAAAAGGGATTGAAAGAGGAGAAGGAAGGGAGAAGTGCACAACCTGCACATTTACACAGTCAAGCGTTCATCGCTGAGTTTCGTCACAGGCAGTCTTACAGGCCAGTGCACCTCAAAAAACGCAGCAGCGCCTTTGTATCCCTGCACATAGCAGACGCACGAGGCCACGGACTCAAGATCTTCTCCTCCGTAAAAGGCCTGTCGTCTAAGTGCCCCAAAGTCGTCCGAAGGGCAATCCTCTCTTCTTCGTATCTGGGGCAGTCACATAAGAGATGTCTGGTGGTTACCTCAACACCGCATGTGCTGCAGTTGGCACTGCCCGCCATTCCACTTAGGAATGAATAGGAGTTCGTAAAAAATACTCCTATTCACAAGCGGCACAGTAATGTTTCTTCTTGTCGTTTAAAACTCGGTAAAAGTTGTAATTACACCTGTGGGTCCATGATATATAGGAGATTCATTCCAAGTGGATAAGCCTGGCAAGATCACCGGCTACAATTCGTATATTGCAATACGTGTCGTAAAGTAATTAACTAAGAAGTTAATTAGTGAATTGTTGTTAATTAGTTAAATATGTGTTTGGATTCCTCGCGCTAATAATGTCCGCCTCATCGAATTACCCAGCTCAACGATAAGAATTATGCTACCTGCCACAGGCGATTCTTAAAAATTCCGTAAAGCTCAATTTTGAACACCCTGTATATATTGTTGCGTCCAAGTGCTTAAAAGGGACGTGCGGCGGTAAATCTCTTCGCGATGGAGCAACTCTTCGCGAACAATCTGCCGTATTGTTGATGGAAGGTCAACACACGAGCTCGGCTCTACATTTGCCACCGTTGTGACATTAGCCAGACGACCAAACTTCGGTATTATTCGTCGCATCTTCAGCGTCTCAAAGGTCCTGCAGTGTCGAATGACGTCAGGCACGGTATCCAAGCTTTCTTTGCCGATCAGAAAATTGTAGACGTCTTCGGCTACTCCTTTCAACAAATGTCCAACTTTGTCATCTTCAGATATTTGAGAGTTGACTATCTTACACAGTTTTAACACTTCTTCAATATAAGTTGTACAGGTTTCGCCGGGAACCTGAGCTCTTTGCGAAAGCGTCTGTTCAGCGCGTTTCTTTTTTGCACTAGAGTCTCCAAAACACACTCTGAGTTCCTCGACGAAAAGCTCCCATGAAGTGAGCGTGTCTTCGTGATTCTCATACTAGACGAGCGCTGTGTCGGTAAGGGAAAACACAACATTGGACAACTGTGCGGTCGAGTTCCAACCATTATACCGGCTCACCCTTCGGTAGTTCGTGAGCCACTCGTCGATATCTTCTCCGGCTTTTCCTCCGAAATTCAGCGGCACCCGATAGTATTGACACGGAACGCCAGGTGCTGGCCTTGAAACTGCGTCAGAGCCGTCGGGAATCTGGCAGGCGTATTCAGGCATGTCAGGTGAGGGTGGCGGAAGTCCGGCAAGTCGACGGCTTCGGCGAAGTTGTAGCAGCGTAGGCTCCGTGGTTACGAGGTTTACCCAGCACCGTCCACCAATTTGTTACAAGCACGGGGAAAAGGGGTTTATTTAGGCGTGCTAGAGCAGGAACAGCAGGCTACGAACAGCAGGAATGGCCGCTGCACAGTCGTCGCCCTCCTCCTCTTTCTCCTTTTGATCCGCACGTCCCTTTTAAGCACTTGGACGCAACAATATATATATATATATATATATATATATATATATATATATATATAAACAAAATAATAGGTCATGTTTAGTGGTTTCGGGTGGATCTAACCTTGCGCGTAGCTATAGATCCACCAGTAACCTGGCAAGAAACTGTGATTCACAATTTAGCAACGCCAAAGTTTTGTGCAAGTCGTTTCCACATGAACGACAACGTAACAGCGTGACTTGGTAGAAGGAAACAAACCGAAGAGCAACACCTGTCTTTTTCTGCTCTTCAGTTATGCCCTTTCCCCAAGTCTCGCTGTGATGTTTTGAATTTTTATTATCAAATAATTGCTTCGAACACTTGTCTGAAGCGACGAGAAATTTTTGTATGGCCGCAGACGCCCTTATTTCAGGGCCTGAAATAGGCCGTGATCCGGGAATAATATCATGTGCCGAGCGATCTTTGTCCAGGGCTCTTAGTTGATCGCAAGGCTGCCTCCCTTGCTGAACAAATGTCAGCAACACGTCAACAGTGTCGCCGCCTTGATCAACACATGTGCAAGAGGTACAGTCGCCGTCAAACGTTTACGTGCCACGTGATCTGATAAAAACATTAAATTTCCATTAGGTCTCTTCACTGTTGCTGCCAAAACCATAAGGGCTCATTCCCACTTGCGACTAGGCGAGGTCGCGCGACCAAGCTATAGTCGCAAAGCGACCAGTCGCAAGTAGTCGCAAATGGTCGCTTTTCTCGAAATGCGACCATTTCGGGTCAGTCGCTCACTGCTCGATTTTTCAGTCGCGCGACCGCAGTCAATCAGATGCGAAGGAACAGGACGTCCGTATACGCTGACGCTTATTCTACGCGGCGATGACATTTCAAGCAGACGTGAACGGCGTATCGTGAGACATTTCGGTTTTGCGACTCGTCGGTCGCATTTGTAAGTGTGAACATCGTTCGTCTTGAGTAGTTTCCTGGTCGCCAATCGCAATCGGTCACGCGACCTCGCCTAGTCGCAAGTGTGAATGGGCCCTAAAACATTATATTCTTTACATATGCTATGCTATACGGGGTGATCATTTTTAAGTGTTATGGAATATTTAAAAGTCGTATGCAGCTCTTGTCGTTGAGTTGGATTATTCATAGAGGCGGACATTACTAGGAGGAGAAATCGAAACACATGTTCAACAAATTAACAAGAATACAGTAATTAACTTATTAATTATTTACTTTGCAACGCATACTGCAATTTACGAATTGTAGCCGGTGAGCTTGCAAGACGTCTCCACTTGAAATGAATTTCGGGGATGACACCAGTTTCGAGATATTATTTTTTCAAAGTGTGGGACGAAATACACGGGCGTTCCAGTTACTTTTGCGCTTCAATGTATAACAGAGCATTTTGGTTAAAAAAAGTAAGTGCAACAGCAGTGCGTTTTGATGGCGAGTTTGATGGCGCATATCTTCAAACTGGGGTCATTCTGGAAATTCATTCCAAACGCATCGCCTTGCAAACTCACCGGCTACAATTTGTAAATTGCAATATATGCCATAAAGTAATTATTTCCGAAGATAATTAGTGAATTTTCGTAAATAATTGAATGCATGTTTTGATTTCTCGTGTAAGTAATGTCCACCTCTGTGAATAATCCAGCTCAAAAACTAGAATTATGTTTAATGCAACAGGATATTTTCTTAATTCTTTAAAACTTGAACATGACCACCTTGTATAATATTGAATACACACTGGAAATATGAATGCCGGGTCGCATGCCCAGACTGCGGAAATAATGTCATTGTCTCAGACGCCACTGTCCACAAACTTCTGACTCAGAGTGTATACATGTGCACGAAGTGGATAGAAGAGAAAATAATTTTGTACGCAACACCAAGCAGTTTCCATACTTCGGGACAACTTCATCCACATAAAGAACGCCGGCCCGGGATACACCGCTTAGGGGATCGCCGTTCTGGCATTGACGCCGAACGATGTCCCTGCGGACCTTTCCGCAGGATGCCTATTATGTCGCAGCTGAAAACCAAAGCAATGACCCCCTTGCTCTTTATGTTCATGGGCGCATTTTGCTACTTCATCTGCTCTTTCATTTCACAACAAACATGCGCACACACACATACGATTGTTTAGCACCCATCGAAATATCGTTTCCTGACCGAACTTTGTTTTCCCTTCTCCCTCTTCTGCGTTTTTTTTTTTTTTTTTTTGCTAATATGGGCCGGGTGCATCGCGCACGCTGCTTATAGACACATCTAGAAACATTTACGAGTATTGTAGGCGGAAATCGCGGGTCAGGATCTCGAAAGCGGAGGACGTGTTCGCTCTTAAATGCACGATGGCCTTCGTTAAAGCGCCGGCTGTGCTCTCTAGGTCCTCCTACGGCAGCTTCGGCTGCAGTGGCCCGTAGTCGAAGCACACAATGCATAGAGGCCACCAGCGACTGAATATCTCAGAAATATTGAGGACAGCTTTCGCCAAACCTTAGGCTGCCCTACAGAGGCACATAATTTATTTCTTGGGGAGGTGCGTTGGTACAAATATATGTATCGAACCGCAATATCGCGAGATTTATTATAGTAAGAGTGTGTGGACGCATGTGACTTACCCGCCGGAACAACACGACACTAAATCGCTGAGCCCGAGTTGATGAACAACTTTGGTTCGTGGCCCCGTTAAAGGGCAGCTACAAAGAACTTCTGTTGTCCACTGAAGTTCGCACTATATGCACGAGAGCATCTCAGTAGCAATACACTAATTGCTCTAGAAATCGCCGAAATTTGGCCACTGCAGTGGACAGCATGCAACGAAGCGTTAAGCGTTTTCCAAAAGATTGAACGGCCCTGTACGTTACTTTTTTATTATATGTTATTTAGGAGATGTTGTCACCTTTAATTGGCCCCGGCTACTCCTTTCACATAGAGAAATGAAAGTGAATAAAGAATTAACCTACACGCATTAAAACTAAAACAAATCACAATAACACAAAGTCCAGTCACATAAGTACACTAATGCCACACTAATACTGAAAGTCAACTCAGTAACACAGCAACACAAAGTTCAGTCACAAAGGCGCATTAAAGTAAACACAAAGTCCGGTCACGTAACCGTACTAAAATCACGGCACATAAAATAGCACGGATTAGACTCAAATGAAGGTACATGAACCCTGGTGCAACGCCTCCTGGTGTTAATTTGACCAAATTCAGATAAAATAAAAAAAATCCCATGGAGTGAGCTTATCACAGATAAACACTCTTTTCAATAGTCTCCGAAAGTATTGCTCGCTTCTAGAAATCTTTGGAGGGCCATTAACGCTCGCCTTTGCAATGAATATGTTGGCCAAGGACCCAAGATCTTCCTGAGGCTGAAGGGCCTGCGGTTTAATGCCACTAAATCACGTGCTAAACATTGTCTGTGTGTGTCGTGTCGCGGACATTCTAACAGAACATGCTGCACATCCTCATCCTCGTGGCCACAAGTACATTCCGGACTATCAGTTCTTGAAATTTTTTGTAGAAAATGTTTCGTGTACGTGGTACCTTGCCGCAGACGGTGAATGAGCGTTTCAAACGCTCTGGCTGTATCCAGTGTGGACGGGATTTTGAATTTAAGTGCAAGGTCAATGTTAAATAAATCTGAAGATTTCGAGTTCCGATCAAACCATGTCACTTTGCAACCACTGACTGAGATCTGTCTTAATATGTACCGCAATTCGCCTTGCGTTAGAGGGAGACCATATGTGGCGTTATTAATATGCGCTTGTCTAGCTGCCTTGTCTGCTGCAACATTCCCAGGGATATTGAAGTGTCCAGGTAGCTATTGGAACATTATTGTGCGATTTTTTTCACTTGCCTTTGTGAGTTCCTTTAGTGTCTCATAAACTAACGCCGTGTTTTGGGAATTGCTGATGCCACCATGAAGTGACGACAAAGCTGCCTGTGAGTCACAAAGGATGACCCATTGGTTCCCTTTTTGCATTGAATTTATGCATCGTAACAAAGACAATATTGCAAAAAGCTCTGCTGTAGTTGATGATGTTGTGTGAGGCAGTTTAAACGTCTGTATTCAGTTCCATTCTGGAATGACAAAGGCAGCTGTAGAATAATTTGTTTGACAAGAGCCGTCTGTATACGCTTGAATATATCCAGGGTACCGAAAGTATATCTGGTATAGCGCTAGTTGTTGGGCTGCTAGCATAAACAAGTCTCGTATGCGAATAATTGCGTCAACCTAAAGTTATGTTTTTGGAGCGACAAGTCGCCATGGAGGGTAGGAAATATCTGCGATCCAAAATTCTTGATGTGGTAGTAGATTTTTTTGCACCTGAATCACAGTATTGATGTTCACCCCGTCTCTCTCAATAAGTCTAATTGCTAGTGGGTGCCTTTTGCGCTGCACTGAAACGCGAAAGTAGTGTCGACAGGCTTCAACCGTCCTCATAATAGGGAATGGAGGATGACGTGCCTCTGCAATTACTAAGGAACTTGAGGTTGCTCGAGGAACGCCTAAGCATACTCTAAGGCTCCTAGCTATTAATCTTTGAAGTCACTCTTCAGATGAACGGGAGATTCCATGCAGAACAGGTGAAGAACAAACTATCTTTTGCTTTATAAGTACATTATGTACTTTCAGTAGTGATGAAACCGACCCTCCCCATGTCGTGCCTGCTACGCGGCGAAGAACATTTATTGTTGAGTTTATTTGTTCTTCGAGGGCTTTAATGTCGCTGGCACACTTGAACAGGCGAACTGACTGACGTCTTGCGAATGCATCCTGACATTCGTAACGCAGCTGAGGAAAGAGCTATATATACACGGCGAGCTTCGCACGAACGACGAAATGAAACCTAGCTGGCGTGGCGAATGGCCGCAGAAGGCCGGCGCCGACGCGCCCTCGAGAAGTTTAACGCACGCATACTAATCGAAACGGCAGCGGTGATGTCGTTGGACTTTTGACGGTGACGTAGCTGGCGAAAAAAGGGCTCACCACTGCGTAAATTTTTTGAGCGCCACCACATAACAAGGATTGACAAAGCGAAATCGGGTGGAGGGGTGATGAAGAGAGAGAGAGAGAGAGAGCGAGGAGAGGAAAGGCAGGGAGCTAGGTCAACCAGACGAGCATCCGGTTTGCTACCCTACACTGTGGGTAAGGAAAAGAGGGAATAGAAAGGCGAAAAGAGGGAGAGAGTGAGTACTGAGTGCACGTGGAATGATGCATAGGGACAGTATAAGGGGTCTCTTAAACCGGTGCACTTCAAGTAGTGTACTAGGGCACGAATCGCTTTTTATGCCAGTGACCGGTTTAGCCATGGTCCGAGTATCTTTGACTCGGAGAACGCTCTCGAGTCCAGTCGGTTTAAAGTTGTCCTGAGAGAGAGGCGTTGTACGTCGTAGCCAAGGGTGATGAAAAAGAACGGCAAAGCGTACGCGCGTTCCATTGGCGCCCACTGCTAGTCCACTTAGCCCTCTATTAGGTATATTTAAGTGCTGCTTTCATCTGATGTGAACGGGTGAGAAAGAGAGAAGAAACACGTACAACGGTATCGGAGGGAAACGTTGCGACGCAAGCTCATTTAAGCGGAGCATGTCGAAAGAAACAGTCAACGGATCGGTTTCAAAGCGTGCGTGTGCTCACTCGAAAATCGATAATTCAAACTTTCAATTTATGTAGAGAGCTGTATCCAAGGAGAGAGAGAGAGAGAGAGAGAGAAAAAATAAAAGCGACTGCGGTACTTTGTCATGCACGAAGCTATATATGTACGCCACGATCCTGCATACAGGGTGTTGTTTCGCAGTTTCGAGCCATGATTTACACGCACTACGCCTGCGGCTGCTGACTGCGGCGGCGTATGCCTATCTCTAGTAACCAGCTCGTAATGCAAGTTCTGGAGCCTAAACAAAACCCGCGCTCTATAGAGAGGGTGGCTTCTATTTTTGTCCGCCAGCTTTGTCAACGACCAGCTGGAGCGACACACTTTGTCAGCGCGGAGTGGGCGGGGAGGAAGAAAAGTGGCAACTGCAATTTGTTTAGCGGCTCTCTGCCTACCCGTCTACTCAACTTTGTGACGAAGATTGTCCTTGAATTCATTCGAATGCCCATAATTTCTAGTGTTTATACGAGTCGCACTGACCACTGTGTCGGGCCACGCAGCACACGCTGACTTTTCCTGTACCCTACGCAATGGCCTGCGCATTTCCCTTATAACTATTTCAAGCTTGTCCCTGCCTCGTCGGCGCTCAAATCTCACACGGAAAATCGCATTTTGTGACTTACAGCTTGGGTAGCAGCACTTTTCATGTCGGTGTGACTTTGGTGGTTTTTCCCGTAGAAATGAAACTATGGTTGAGAACAGTCTCTGCCACTCCTAGAAGGTGAGTTTAGATAACCAAGGTGGAGTGACGAAGGTGTCTGCCTATGCTCTATGTCGACAGTCTACGCGTTCATTTTGGTTTGTGGGAAAAGAAAACGAAACACGATACGCAGAAACAACGACAGGATACTGCTCTGACCGCTGGCAACGTCGACCAGTGCACATGGTATGAGAAACTCGCTTTCGTTAGCACAGGGCCCGTAAATGGCAGCTTTTATACATTTACATCGATGAACCAGGAAAGTAAGGGTTCCAAATATGAATAGAAACTACACCGGGAAATAAGATCTCTGCGCCAAGTTAAGTTTACTGAGATCGTGATTCATCGAAACGAGATCTCAGTTAAATAAAACATATTGTGCTTATAGTAAAATTTCGTTCTGACGCGAAAGCAGTCGCACGCACAAAATATTTTTTTCTTCAATTGCCTTTTTATTAAGCAGGATAGTTTATGGCGTCAAATTCTGGACCGGCATTTCTTGAGGAGCGATTCTATTTTGTTGCTGCTGACATCAGCACTAAAATCGCTCACTCATCGGCCCTTCGAGTGTTTTGGCATGGTCATCTTGGTTCTGGCGTTACGCTGGCAGTGGCCCTAAAGGCACTAGTGACTGAAACATAGCGTCCATAGCAGGAAGGGAACAAAGACGCGCAACCCCAAGAACCGCCACCTCCACCATATTACTCTCTTTTGAAGGGGTGTGCCACAGTTCTGTAAGCATGCAGCTCTAGAGAGTCCTTTGAAGCCGTTTTCGCTCGTGTAAATCACGCAGCCAAACACGAAATTATAGCTCCAAGCAGGGTTACCTGCATAACGAGGACGGTTAGAAGACAATGGTCTATATACAAGGAAGTGCAGAAGACTTACAGGGGACACGCAGACGATTTACAGATTAACTACGGTATGGTGCACTGTTAAATTTCGAGCACCATTACTATTTTGAGGCTGATTGCAACTCAGCTTTGACTGTAAAGCTTCGGCAGTAAATTTCTATCAATATGAATCTACCTAACGCGTCACATCAAGCCCTTTTTTTTTTATGAAGCTGATACGTTTTTAAGTTATACTGGGTCCAATACTAGTTAGGTATTTCCTTTAAACGTTGAGCATGCCATATACAAGAAAGAGGGAGTATGCGTGGAATCACAGAGGACATATACTGCAAGTACGCAAAGGCCCAACTAACCCGCAAATTCTCATAGAAAGTCTTGAGACCGCAATTTCGTTCGATCCGTCCTGCTCCATATAAGATGCATTTCAAGCTATACCGGCAAACGCCGCCTATTTCCTAGAAAACATTGGGCAGCCAATGACTGTCCGAGGACGTCAGTCTAGGCCTATAGAGGTCTGACACTGCGGCTGACAACGAGGGCCTGGCAACGAGGCCCACTGGCAACGAGGGCCACGTTATAATTGCTAATGACAGCACACTGGACATAGGGGTTTAGATGAGCCTCTGTTTTGTGCACTTTTATGCGCGGATCTTTCCTTCCTTCCTTTGTATTCATCATTCACGACTTCCCTCGCTCCGCTATCCTCCTCCTACGCTCAGAGCAGCGAGTTAGAACACGCCGGGTCGGGCTGATGTCGACGTGACCCAGCGTATCGAGGCGAAGACGGGAAACGTTCTGTTCAGTCGCGGGCAGAAAGTCTCCTCGGAAGCCGTCGCACTCATCGTCTTTCCTAAATGTCAGCCCAGTCGTCATCGCGAGATGCGCTCGATCATAATACGAGTCGCTATAGCATGCGTCGGAGCATGCGAACTTCATCTATACAAGTCATTAGCAGCTGCAAGCAGCTTTAGTTGCACAATTGGACTGCGTCATCGGATGGCGGAACACAGGCGAAAAAAATTTGGAGGGCGCTTAAGCTTCGCCTTTAAAGTGGACCGCGATAGCATTCAAAGATCCCTGGCTGCTTATCAGGCTTCCCGGCAACTACAGCTTTTAAAGCGAAGCTTTATATGTCTAGGCGAAATCGTATATGGCTAGGTGAAATCGCCTGCTGTACAGACAACTATGATCATCAGCATTGGCTCGAGCGTCATCATCGTCTTCCGCAGCTGGCTCATTGGTGCCCCTCGGGTTGCGCTCGTGCCACTGCTCCCGCGTTCATCATCGTCGTCTTCTTCCACAGCTGGCTGCGTTACCGCTGATCATTCCAGCGTAGAATTTTGAAGCAATTTAATTTCGAAGATGCAAGCTGCAATGGCGGGCGAATTCTGCTAACCACGCCGCCGAGAAAACTCGAGACATCGAACGCAAGCGACAATGGCGGACTGCGGGCATACCGTCAGTGACGTCGTTCTCTCCGTCGCAGCCGAACGCACGTGTAACCTCATAATTGAGAAATACTTTAATGGACCCTCGGGATTAACCCAGTGATAACACCGGGCCCGCACGTTTCAGCTTCGCTGGTTAACCATCTTCACGAAGTGGAAGGGCCGACGAACTTTTTGTCCAACTTCGCCTCCGGGCGCGGCTTCCGAGGAGGCGAACGCCCTTTGGATGGTGTTTTTGCAAGGAAGAAACCGCGGCGCGCCGCCGTATTAATTGTATAAATGCCGTAAAAGGAGGTTTGTGTTTGAGTTTCCGCGCAAGAGAATCATGCTTAATTTCTCGTATACTCAAATTACAATCCGACGCTATCACTTGTGTAGGTTGTGGTTAAGTCGTACTTTACGATTTTTCTGGCGGATTTTACTTTGAGAAATTAAATTTTGTTCACTAACGCCTTGCGCCACGCGGAGGGCACGCGCGGTCGGGGTGGTTCGGGATTATTATTTCCGCTAACGACGCCAGCGAGCCCGCGCCCACGCCGACATCGAGGCCGGATTTTCTGTTACCTGGGGCCCTTAACGCTATCGCGTTAAAAAAAAAAGAAAAATCGTCAGTGACACTTAAGACTGCTTACGTGTGGGAATGCGAACGCATTATACCATGTGTAGACCTCGGAACGTCACGAACGCGCTCATTTTATACACTCATGACGTGGCGCCAACTCCTCCCCATTGGCTGCGCCGTCACGTATCTAGTGACGCTCACACTAGGCCACACCTTTAGTCAGCTATCTCGCACCCCGGAGGCCCAGGCTCGATTTCCACCCAGACTAAAATGTACCAAATTTTCTTTTCAAATCCGTTAATTTAGTTTGTTTACAGGAACCTCCGTGAGAAATGTGACGTCAATCCACCCATTTAGAGCGAAAGCTTGACTACGTCATGTCTCGCAAGGTCATTCAACGCGCCGCAATGACATTGAGCCGCCGGAACGCAAGTGTGGCTGGTGTGACGTCACGCCACGTGATCCGCTGCGGAGAGGCGTCGCAGCTGCGCTCGCTCGGAGCCTCGCCGCTGCGGTACCCATGGCGGTACCACATGCCTAGGAGAGGGTTTAAGAGCTGCTTCGCCGGCGCTGGGTCAAGGTCAATTCACATGGTCGCAAAAGCGAGGCTGAAATACGGTTCCAAGACAATGAGCAGCGACATCGATTATGGTCGCGCTATTGTAGCGTGACTACATCTCGCGGGGCAAAACACCAGTTGTTGAAAAATTATGCATCCAATACGTCTCCAATGGAAACATTTGAAAAAAATACAGACAATTTCATTAGAATAGGAAAGAGTGAAGTCACAGGCTGCTTGCTTCCATCCACAAATAATTATGTCTCAAGTCTCAAGAACAGTCTCGATCACCGAAAACCTCCCCGCTTCCATTCCGGCGGCATATTATTATTAGTATTATTATTCAAACTGAAAGATCACGCTCAGCTTTTCGTAGCGCTAGCTGTACGACATAGTGACAGCCTCAATGACGTCATTGCGCATTCGTCGCTGGGGCTAAGAGTCCGCCGATCCTGGTCTAGCGTGCCAGGCTAACCGCAGAAGCCTAGCCGTGTTTTCGTGTTTATGCAGTTGTTTCGCGAAAGAGATTTTGTGTTTGCCATCCGCTTTCGTCGTATGCCCTGGTCGCAACAAAAGCAACTGTTGCAAGAAAACGGGGAGCACAGCCTCGCGTGACACACGAGAATCTGCGTAGCAACGTGCCCCTGCAGCTTTGTTTTGAAAGAGTTTTAAGTGTTTTCAAGAATTGTTTTGCGCGCTGCAAGTGTGTTTTTCAGCAATACACCGGAAACGATAATTTATTGCATCCCAAAGGCAGAGCTCGCGAACGTTGGATACAGCTTTTCTTTCTTTCTTTTCTTTTTTTTCATAGACAAGAGTTCCTGTTTTAACGTCAATGCATCCTTATTACACAGACACTTGGCTTCCGGAACGAAGCCCTCGTTCGCTCACTGAACAGCTGGGGCGAAACACGACTTTCGTTTTGTGGTGTTCTGGGCTCTGAGCCTGAGGTCGACTCAAGAGAGAGAGCAAAGGATCCGAACGCGAGAAAGCAAAGATGACCTGACAGCTGGAAGGCCTGTCAGATGACGCGAATTGTTTTCACCAGGGCTGATAAAGCATGCAGCGACAATTACGTCTATAGCAGTGCGAAGCTGCGTAGGAAAGTCACGTGGTTTTCTCGCAAAATTAGCTTCGCACTTGAAGAAAAAAAATTGTTTTTGTGCGAGGAATGAACCCGCCGACCGACATCACCGCTTTTCCTAAGCAGTTGCACTAGCCAGAGAGAACCAGCCTGGAGTCAGAGAACAGTTGGCAGGGTGATGGTGAGTTAATCGACAGCTCGCAGTGTTGAAACGTTGGTCCAATAAATAGAGCTATGTTGTCAAATTGGCATTCGGACTATGGGCGGGCGGGAACTAGTTTCATAAAAAAAGAAGAAAAAAAGCTTACAGGATTAATCACAAGCTAATGACAACGTTGTCATGTTTACAAAAAAATACATATAACGGTAAAAAAAGATGCGATGAGATGCTGCAGCTACATTACTGTGATTTGACACAGGACTGCGGGCTTTTTCTTTATTAAGTCCACTTTTTTCGTAGTACTCTGTAGAAAACCAATTTTCTTGCGCACGCGAGTAATTGTTTTTGTATACATAGGAGCAAGGCACTGAGTAGCATGACAAGCGATCAACCAGGCTAAGACCTCCAGTTCCCCTTAAAGTCAATTGGTTGCCAATGAGGGCAAGTAGAGTGTGGGTTCAGGCTAGTTAACAATCCACGGTAAAGAATTAACAGCATGAGCCAAAGACAAGAAAACACAGAGCTATTGTTGTCGCTTTCTGTATCCCGTCTTTCCATCACGCTGTTCCTTTGCCATTGTCGCAAAAGTGCGCTAAATCAAAGCGCGCTCCGCGTGTCACGCAAGCCAGCTAAAGAGCACGTCGGCCCCGCGGCAGCTTCGACACAAGGAGAGAGCGGATACGCCATAGACAGCCGACGTGATCAACGGAGTCTAGAAGCTTCGACAAGATACGCGAAGGTTAAGAGGAGAGATAGATTGAGGGCACGCGCCGAAACACCCTCTCAGACCCGGACTCACGGCGAGCCGAGAGAGAGAGGAGTGCAACAACCCGAGCGTGCGCCAACAGATGGTGGTTACCACATCTTTATTGAAAATCATGGTGGGGTCTCAGGGTGGTCCCTGTTGGGGGCGACTCCCTCGGCCCAACTGACGATTTTGAGTGGTTTCCCGAGATGAGTCACCACCCTTCTCGAAGAGTCTTCGGAGCCGCGGTCGAAAACGGGAGAAATGTTTAGAAGATTCCCAGGTTTTGTTCATACTACTGAATCACGACTCCGTCAGAAGGTTCGAGAAGCGCCGGCGAAGGCAATAAAAGCTCCGTCCGGGAATCAGTAGGGGGATCAGACCGCGCCGGCGAAGAGATGTGACGTGAAGACAGACCGTCTGCGGAAAAAAGGGATTCCCCGGCAAGATAGCCGACGAGTTCATCGAGCGTCTGCATTTCCGGAAGAAGTTCCTTCTTCGAGATTTGATTCGAGCTACGCCGAGATCGTCCAGCTCAAAACCAGCACGGGTTAAAACGAGTACACTTTGTGTGAATACACTTTGTGTTTCTATTTATTCTGTACTTTACGTGTTGGACTCTTAGTGCTTGTCGTTAATTATTTTCAGGAGTTTTGTTAACACCCATCTGAATTGCATTGTGTTGTGCCTAGCCGAAGTGTGTGTGCGTATGTAACTGTCTTATTTGAAGAATATATTTTGTTGTGTTTTGACAACTCTGGGCTTTGACTCAGTCTTTGGACCATAACCGGCGTTCACTGGTGCACCAGAGGGCCCCTTATTAATTGTCCTTGCTTTCGTGGGGTTATTTTCGGGAAGCTGGTAAGTCGGCTTTGGAATTTGGCCAAGTGTTGGCGCCTCGTTCACGGGGTGTGTGACAGTCATCGTGAGAGAAGTTAGCGGATTCATCTCGACAGGATGTCCAAAATACTGTTAAGTTATTGCTTTTTCGTGCGTAGATCCTTTAGACCTATTCACACTCTCTGTACATTCTTTAGAAGACATTGGGATCATGGACTCGACTGTCATCTGCATGCAAAGCCTGCAAGGTAGTGTTGTACTTTTTAAAGACGATGGTGCTGTGCGATCCACTTTAAGCGCACGGTAAAGGCTGTTGTATACGTGAGCGCGCGTCGCTTCTTATCACTTCCCTTTTCCCTTTCCTTCTTTATATTCCTGCCCGCTTTCTCCTCCCTCAGTGTAGGGTGGAAAACAAAGTGCAAAACCTCGTTAACCTCCCTGTCTCGCATTTTCTATTTCGCTCTATTTAGGCTTCAAGACGAAATCAATCCCTAGGGGCGTACGAATTTCCGAAACCTTCGAATAACGAATAGAATAGTGTTCTATTCGATTCGGTCTTTGAATCGAATAGTCCCTCATTCGTAAATGCGAATATTTTTTCGAATGCTTTATACGCATATTTCAGACCGCAACTGCGCCCAAGTACATCTAAAATTGAAGCGAAAGTAAGGTAAATTTCCGCCCCCGCGGGCATAGTATACGCGTAGACATAAAATATCAGAACTGGCGTAGAGGAGCAGGCTTCGTCGCTAACGACTTGTTTACTCCTAATGCACCATTTGTGCTTTTAATAAACAACGCTTCATAACGTACTATGCAATGAAATAAACTTGTATTACTGGGATGTAAACACCATTTTATATTACTTGTGATAACGGCTGTTCATTATTCGAAAGCTATTCGAAAAGTATTCGATATTCTTTAAAAGAGTTGAATGTTGGGCTAGTTGGTATTTTGACATAAGAACCATCTTGAAATGCAGCGCAACGGGACGGCATAACAGAGGCGCTAACTTTAGTTAGCGCCTGTGTTAGGTTAGTTAGCGCCTGTGTTCGTCTTCCTCTCTGTTGTGCCGTCCCGTTGCGCTGCATTTCAAGATGGTTCTTATTCGATATTCGATTCGTATTCTATTAGGTCTCAAAAACCACTATTGGCACACCCTTATAAATCCCTTATAATTTCTAAGTTTCATTTTTTTTCCATAAATTTATCACTGGAAATTTTTTAGCGCCGTCAAATAAGCTACTTACAAGCCACGAAACAAATAAAATTCGCAAAATATCAGTTTCCCCGAAATGTAAACATCTTTCGCTTCCTCAAAGGTGTCCGAAGTGGCGAGGGCGAACGACGCAAGGCGTGAACTAGACAATAACAGCGGGAGCCGGTGACGGAGATGGAGCGGGGCGCGATCCTTGTTTAACGTGTATAAGCCAGCAGCAACACTTGCTATAAGCTGCTACTGCTATACTGCAGGCCACCGCGCCCGTTGTTATACACTCCTCCGTGTTTCTCACGGCTGCGACACACGTGTTCATCGTGCTGCTCGACTCGGCGTAGGCGAAATATTTTCTGCCACGATTGAAAGCACCTGCTGCTGCTGCGGCTGCTGCGACGTCATTAATGTTCGCTTATATCCGCTCAAGACGTGCGCTATGCTTGAGGCCTCTTATTTTGCGACTTGCCCGCGCGAGGTGGATGCTCGGCGGTCAGGTCTCTTTGTCCTCCGCCGGTTTTCGTTCATTTATATGTAATTTTCTTTTGTTTCTTATACTTCTTTTTCCCCATCTATCTGGTCAAACGGAAGAGGGACACCGCGGAGTCTCGGACATCCAACCTCTCTTCGTAACATAAGGTAGGCAAGATTGTTCGTAAGCAGCAGTTCGTTCTTGCGCCTAAAGCACTCGCCTCGAGTTAACGATGCGTCAGTGCACGCAGTGCGTGGAAGATCTCGTAGATACACGCTTACACATAGATAGATAGATGTTTGCCTGGCTTCCGGCCTGGCATGAAACGCAAGATTTAAGGTAAACTGCAGACAGGAACGTCCTTGTAATTATTTTTTTTCCTCTGTGGGCATTTGCGTTTTAGCGAAATAAAATTCAATGCTATTGGTCATTTGGATTCTGGAATTTTGCGTGCCAAAACCACAACCTGATCATGAGGCACACCGTAGTGGGGGACTCCGGATTAATTTTGACCACCTGGAGTTCTCTATTGTAAACCCAATGCATGATTCACGGGGGTTTATGCATTTCGCCCCCATCGAAATGCGGCTGCCGCAGCCGGGATTCGATCCCGCGACCTCGTGTTTAGCAGCGTAACGCCAAAACCACTATGCAACCACGGCGGGTAATGCTATCGATCATTTAACACCGAAATAAATTTTGTTCTAGAACGGACAATAATTGTCTAGGAGTGAGAAAAAGCGTACAAGCGTACCGATTGCACCAACTGAATGTCGCCAATAATAACTTATATTAACACTAACATTCAACATGGTTTCACACATAGGTTTAGCACTGTAACACAATTATTTCATTCTCAGCTTATCATAGTTAACTCTGTCTTTGTTAACTGGATTGCTAGTTTTCTGTACCAGCGTTCCCATTATGTCGCCTTTGTTTTAGCTGATTAATTCGTTGTCGATGTAGGCTGCACAAGGGTCAGTGCTAGGCCCATTACTGCACTTATTATATATTAATGCCCCCCCCACTAGCATCGCGTCTAAAGTTCGTCTGTACGCCGATTATTGCGTATTATATGACACTATGACACCATCAGGCTCCTGTTGATCATCCCCGCCTCAATGATTCATTTACACAGCTCTGGTCGTGGTGCGATTCACGGCACATAAAAATTAACTTTCAAAAAACAGTTGTCACAACATTTTCCAATCGAGCTTCACCTTCCTTGTTGATCGAATTACTCCTCTAAAGGATTAACGTTAACATGTGTTCATGAATGAAAGTAGTTAGGTGTTATTTTCAGTCACACTCTCTCGTGGTCTAAGCACATTGATTATATCTGCAAAGAAGCACTGAAGGAGCTTGCCTACTTACAGCGAACACTTAGGGAAACAACCGGGTACCCTAAACTATATTATATAAATCCCTAACACGGCCAGTGTCGGATTATGCTTGTATTTTTTTGATCTCCTCGAAAGCAACATGGAATTAATCTGTTAGAATCCGTGCAAAGGAAGGCAACACGCTTTATCTTTCACCGATATACGACCGCGACTTTTCTGTATCCGCGGCTCTAGCCTCGCTGATTCTAACCCCCCTCTCTCTCAGCATCGGGATAACGAGTCTTTAAAAACATTACACTGCATCTTCAACTATTCCTATCGCCTGTCAAACGCCTTCTTTACTTTTGCTAAGGAATCGTCGACTCGGAGTCACCATTAACTAAACATCACGCCCGTATCTGCAGGGACTAACATCTTCAAATTAACTCTTTAAGCGGCGGTATACTCGTTGACTGCCGCTCGATAAGTTTGTGTCTGTACTTAGCGACAAGTGACCACGTTTTTAAGTGGTTCATTTGCTGTACTTGTTCAATCTTGCTTGATTTGTTTGTTATTGTATTATTTTCTTTTCATTTTGTTGTTCATGTATTGCCACTCCCACTCCTACCATAGCCCTTACTGGGCTGTAGTATAAATAAATAAATAAATAAATAAATGAATGAATGAATGAATGAATGAATGAATGAATGAATGAATGAATGAATGAATGAATGAATGAATGAATGAATGAATGATGGAGGACATAATATGCCAACGGCGCTCACTGTAGGTGGATAGGTTCTGTTTATGCTAGTCATAAGATTTTTTAACTGCGCACAAATAATTATTCAGTTACGTTAATTAGTCAAGTTTTAAGGTAACTCGCATAATCGAAAAAGCGTCACTGCGAATGTTATGGACGATGCCGAAGAATGACTGATAAAAGTGCTTAAAGCATCGTAGGTCTTACCCGGTATTTTTTTTTTCGACAAAGAAAAAGAAGAGCCCACGGAACTGAAAAAAAAAATGTAAAAACGAAAACATGACAATGCGTCCGTGCACCAGCGATTGCAGCGGTCTCAAATGTAAACGTGTCGACGTGGAAGTTCCATCGAAGAAAGCCGAGCGCATACTATAGTATTTGTTGATAGCATGATTTTGCCACGTACGACATATTATTGGTCGCTTAGATACTTACAGCTGTCGATGAAATAAAGAGATCAAGTGTCAAATTATATGTATGGGACGCGTACTGGTTATTTTTTTGAGGATGAGGAAGATAGTGCAAGTTAGGGCGGATCTAGCATCGCGCAATGTTTTTTTTTTTCCCTCTTTTTTCTCTCTCTCTCTCTCTCTCTCTCTTTTTTTTTTTTTTTTTTTAGACAGACACCTGCATCCCTTTATAAAAGGTATATCGAGCTACGGAGCCATTACACGTCGCACTACTATGCAAGTACACTCGTAACAGGCGTTCTGATCAGTTATTTCTTGTTCGTGTTTTTAATGTATGCTGATAATACGTCAAGGAGAAGCTGTATACCGGCTGACGCAAAAGAAATTCCAACCCGTCTGTTGCTTCTACGTTGGCTCCTTCGCTGATGTCGACAGAGCTCTGGTTCGTTAGAAAAATTGAACGCTTTCTGAGATAAAAAAAAAAAAATCACGCAGCTGCTAGCATCCGAGTTCTACGGCTCTCGAGGCAAGCATAAGGAATAACGAGGAAGATGCATGTCTTGAAAAGTATTTCATCCCGCGATCGTTTTTGTCGAGTTTTCCCGACAACTTTAGTACGCGTATACTGGCAGTGACATAAACAAACCAGAAGTGTCCTTTTTTTTTTTTTTAAGCGGCGCATTGACCTTTACATAACGACCGTAAGACGTCACAGCTTTTGTGTTAAAAATAATAATAAATTATGGAGTTTTACGTGCCAAAACCACGATCTGATTAGGAGGCACTTCATAGTGGCGGGCTCCGGATTAATCTTGACCTGGGGTCCTTTAACCTGGGGTTCTGTAACCTGTGGTTCTTTAAAGTGCACGTAAATCTAAGTACATGGGTGTTCTTGCATTTCGCCCCCATCGAAATGCGGCCGCCGTGGCGCGACCTCGAGGTCGGCAGCGCAACGCAATAGCAACTAAGCTACCTCGGCGGGTGTACAGCTCTTGTGTTGTGAGAGGAGGGGGGGGGGGGGGGGGGAGGAAAGAGAAAAGGAGAAGGCAGAGAGGTTAACCAGAATAACGTCCGGTTGGCTACCCTATACCGGGGGAATGGGAAAGGGGAACAGGAAGATGACAGGGAGAGTGAGTTATAAATGTCCCATACTACCGAATCAGAGCCTTCTAATTCAGAATCAGAACGTCCCCAAACTACCGTCTATCAGAGAGTTCCTCGTGGCCCTATATGCTGGCTTACAAGGCGTTGGCTGCAGCGATTATGTTTCATTCGTGATGTTCCAGCCCATCGTGGTTTGAAAGGAAGCGTACTACCAAAAAAAGATAAAGCCACGGTTTGAGACCTCAGTCACCTGCCGTGGCAGTTCATACTCTACGAGAAAAAAAAAAAGAAATAGCCGATCGTTTAACCGCGATTTCAACCGAAATAAAACGAGTGGGAAAAAATATGCGTGTTTATAACAAAAAAAAAAAAGCGGGCAAGTTTGCACTCGGTCGTGCAAAGCTTAGGCACAGCGAAAGTGTCAATCCTCAAATCTTACTGGCTGCTGCTGCTAGGTATTAACTTGGTTTCTGCTAGGTCTTAACATGGTTTAACATAACTACGCATGTAGGGAAGGTATTCTTGAGCGATCATTTTCGGAGGTACCTACCCTTTCGCGACATTTCGCGTAACAAGAGTTGGACGCTTCAGCGCCTATACGAGCGACAGCGTTCGTGGCATGCAAGAAACGCAGGCAGGCAGGAGCCGTGTCTGTGTCGGACCAATGCCTCCTTTAGAAGATGCCTGCCGCGTGAACCGAGAAGCTGGTTCCTGCCCTTCTCCTCTTTGGGCATGTTGGAACGAACACGTTGGTGAGGGCGGCAGTCCTGTCTTGTGCCCCACGCCGGCGTTCTCGTTGACATGGGTGCGAACACGGTGTAGTAAGAACGCTTCCGATCGGCAATGTGCCTTGGCCACGCCGGACTGATATTCACCTCACAATGGTCGCCTTTGATAATCGCTGGATGTTTTGTGTTCCTTTCACTGTTACTCTGTGCGTTAGTGCTTGGCGCACAAGGCCATCAGCATCTTCATTTTCAGACGTGCCGATGTACTGTGGAAGCCACTGAAAGTCCAGGCGAAATTCAAAACTGCGTAGATGCTTGATGTTGCGTAAAGACGGTTGTAGGCAAATCCTCGCTGCAGCACCTGGAGTGCTGCCTTGCAGTCCGTTAATATCACTACTGCTTGTATGGGGCACTATTTAGGTTTCCGCAAGGCAGCTTCAGTTGCTATACTTTCGCTTGCCGTCGTAGAAAATAGCTCGAGTCCGGCAGCCCATTTCAATCTGTAGAAGGCCGTATAAATATTACTGGTATTACCACCAAGCGTTTACTATACACCTGCGTCACAGGTCAAGTCCTTAGTGTTCAAGTAATAAGATAAGACGTATAGACACCACCTACAGATATTCACCGATGGCTCTGTTAAATGGAACAAGAGGCTAGTGCTTCAGATTTCGTGATACATTTCTCTCGCTCTCTCTTACCCGCCGTGGTTGCTCAGTCAGTGGCTATGGTGTTCGGCTGCTGAGCACGAGGTCGCGGGATCGAATCCCGGCCACGGCGGCCACATTTCGATGGGGGCGAAATGTGAAAACACCCGTGTACTTAGATTTAGGTGCACGTTAAAGAACCCCAGGTGGTCCAAATTTCCGGAGTCCCCCACTACGGCGTGCCTCATAATCAGATCGTGGTTTTGGCACGTAAAACCCCATAATTTAATTTATTCTCTCGCTCTCAGATTTTGGCGGCTGTCTACAGCATAGTGTGCAAGTTTCTGGGGGTCACATTGTTATGGGGCGCGACTGTGCGCACGACTGCGCGCACGTGTTAGTGTGTGTGTTTGTGTGCGTGCGTTCGTGCCTGCGTTCGTTCGTCCGCCCGTATCCTTGAAATATCGTGTTGGGTGTTATCTTGCTGTAACTCTGCAACATATCAAAGTGGTAGCCTTTTTTCAATGTCCCTGATATCAATGTGCAAGCACATCACCTATTGGAAAGTGCACAGTGAACGGCGTACACGTGAGATAATAAAAGATGCCAACATGGCATGAAGAATGCGTAACCCTGACTTCGGTCGCTATATGCGTGATAAAAATATAGCGTTGTCATACAGGATTTAGACAGCACTGGCGCACGATGGAAGCTTTCTTTGTAATTTTGTGTCACCCTTGTATATATCGTGGCACTACTGAAGTTAAGCTTTCAGTTGAAAGACAGCGCTGCGTCTCTACCGCCACTGTCGTTGTGTGCTGCAGTTCGGTGTTCATCATGAGGTTCCGGGTTTTTTCCGTGTTTCGTATGCGGCACCTTAAGGTAATTGTTTCAACTATATATGTTCGCAAGCAGCTTTGTTACTTTGGTCATTCTAGCCTTTTTACCGCTGAGATGACAGGCACTGTTTCTTTTGGGCACTGTTATATATATATATATATATATATATATATATATATATATATATTAGTTCTGTTGGCCTTCTACGATAAAGAGCGAGACCCACCCAGCATCCGAAGGTTAAACCATACGCATAATTGGTCTGCAAGCAAGCAGCATAAATTCATTTTTGCGCAATATGTCATCCGCAAGTTCGCGAACGAAGCCGCGCTCAGACTCTTGAACAGGCAAATAGCTGCAACTTGGCTGCGGCACGTGAAACACGCGTGTCGGATGCAAACCGGACGTTGGCATTTTTATCGGTAAACACAGTTGATCTCAGCACTGCAGGCTGTGGCGGCGTGCAGAAGTGTACAAAGAAATGTGACGCTTTTTCTTGTCCACGCAAAAATATCAGGTTACAGGCATCGCATGGCGAAATACTTGCTCGTGGTCTCACCGTGAAATGTGGAAGATCACTGATAAATACCAACAGCTCACAGAGACAAAAGACGACAGCAAGCGCTCAACAGCTGCAGTAATGTGCTGTCAACCTTTGTCTCATTCTCTCTTTTTTTTTTATGTTGCCTATAAAGAATCCTGCTGCGCGCATGCTAGTACCAGGTGTGCAGAAGTAACTCTCACAAAAACGCGCTCTCGCAGACTGCACCGGTATTCCAAATGACAACGACCCATGCAAGCTTCATCGCTCGTTTGAGTGTTAATTACGCCCCGAGCGTTGCCAAGCTCAAGTGCAGCAATGTTGGCCCTTCTGATCTCGGCTGCGAATATGCCCAAGTCAAGCGGACCATGCGCACCTCAACATTTTCAGGCCCCGCGGACACTCTTGCCTCATGCCAACCCAATGGATCCCCAATATCCGACGGATATCCGGATAAAGTCCGAACGTCCAAGTTTTACACATTGAAGTACGAGAGTTAATTGGAACGACAATGAATTTCGCCACGCACTTTGAAAATATCTCGAAACTGGCGCGTCATCCTGAGAATTCGTTGAAAGTGGATACGCTTTCTTAACTCACCGGCTACAATTCGTAAATCGCAGTATGTGCCGTAAAGTAAACAATTAAGACGGTAATTAGTGTAGTTATGTTAATTAACGGATTAAGCATTTTGATTTCTCATAGAAGTAATGCCCGCCTCGCCGAGTAATTTAGTTCAAGGGTTTAAATGGAGCTATCTGCCATACGCGAGTTTTAAAAATTGGGTGCAGCTAAAATTAACACCTGTGTTGCGCCACTTAAGCGACCGAAGACGTCACGGCATTGGGTGACTCCCCCATTTTGCTTCCATGGGCATCGATCACGTGGCTGTCTGTTTTGGCGCTGCTGTCTAACGTAGAAAACAGCCATTGTCACCATGATGCCCGCCGCGGTGTCTCAGTGGCTATAGTTGTTTGCTGCTGAGTTCAAGGTCGCGGTTTCGGCCACCACGGCTGAAATGTAGTAGTAGTAAGTGGTTCGTGAGGAAAGGGAAAGGTTGACGCTATCTTCTGCAGCCCTTGAGGGAGCACGGCTCAGCGCCAACAGGGAGGGGTAAGTGGGAGAGAAAGGGGGATAGGTTGGGTGGAGTCACCATGGCTGGGCGTAGCAAACCGGCAGGCTGTGGCGGCACGTATCAGGCCGAGTGTAGGCGATAATGTGGGCTAGGAGCCCAACTGTAGCAACATGACGTGTTTGCAAACTCTTTGTTAGCCGTTTCTTGTCTCGTCGGTTGCCTCAAATACCCGGGGTCCCTGCTGTCATGTCAGTGTAAACGGCTACTGGCTTGCATTCCATGCTCCAGAGGAGTGCTTTTTCGAAGCGTTCCCGCCGCCCTATGTGCCTCGAGGCTCGAACTTTAAAAGTATCGATTCAAATAAGGCCACAAAAGTAAACATGAGTGATAACAAGAGCACAGGTGAGTGAACTCGCGCTCCGGAGGAAGAAAGAAAGAACGACGCAGTAATGGTTAGTGCAGGCATCCAAATAAAGGGCGTTTTAGTCAGAAATTACCAGTGAGGCCACAAAGAGCTGTAGTAAACTGCGTCAAGGCAGTTATTACAAAAGTCAATTATAGGCAAAGATGGCATTGACTTGAAAGTATAGCAAGAAGCTTCAAAGGCCAATAAACTGCGGCCATTTCTTTTTTCGGTACTTTGCCGGAGTCATCGATCAGCCCGCTTAAACTTCTGAAGAATTACGATGACGTCGAGCGTATGCCACTGTGGCCGTGCTCAGGTTACTAAAATGGAAATATCATTTCTAGAAGGCAGCTCTCGCTGGTATATTTATACTGGCACTTTCAATGGAGCCCTCGGTTACATTTTTTTGCAGTAACTCACTGGTTCCCAATGCATGAGTCTATTGTTTCTGATCTACTCTCCTTCGTAATATCATTCTTTTAGTTACCGAAGGCAGCTAAACATGCTTTACGAAGCGGCCGTCATTGTACAGTCGCTGCAACGTTCACTGTGCATTGTGAGAACGTGTGAGCACATTGCCTGAAGTGTCACGCCGTGGCACATTCGGCGTAACCGTGATTTTAACCACTAGTTAAAGCCTAGAGCTTGCTTTCCGCGTGTTTCTTCGCGGGCTGTAATTTCCTTTTATCAGTTCTCGCTACCAATTCGCGGTCTCGTTGACACTATCTGACGTTAGATTTCTGGAGGGAGAAAGAAAGGAAAGGCAGGAATAACTCCGGTTTGCTACACTGCACGGGGGAAAAGGGTTTATAATGATGGGATGGGAGAGAGGTGAGCATCAAACCGGAAATCGGCGACAACATTGAAGCGGCACACGTCACTAACACATCCTATCTCGCAGGCTCGTAGACCGCAGGAAGCGAACTAGCACTCTGGCTGCCTTTAGCGCACACGTCCCTTGTGACCGCTGTGTGACAAGTTCTATGAGAGTATATAGCTTCCTGTGCTTTGAGCGGCACCCGAATTTAATCTTCAGGAGCCACTTTATCGCTGAACGGCTTTTTCTTTTTTTTTCTTTTTCTCGCTTTTTTTTTCGAATAGAAGGTAGCTCTTCAAAGTATGCAGCTTTCTAGTTATATTCTTGTGTCTATATAGGCCCTTCCCTTAGAGGAAAAGTTCACAAAACTTCGAAGGTTCAGTTTCTTCTAACTTTCGGGTGTAATGTAATGTAATTGTGTTTTTATGATTGATAAAAAATTGAACAGCGCTTACTTGGCTTACACGGCCGAAAGCTACGGCCTCACGACAAGCTTGTCTAAAAAATTAATATGGCGCCACCACAAATATCCCTTTTCTTTCGGTTCTCTCTGGCACACCCTCCACTCACTTTCGAATTTAAGCATTCCCATTACGTGAAACGTATACTTTAATATAAATTTCTCTTTTAGAATCTATATAGAAGTCTATCTGTCTCTTGCCTAGGTCTGACAACTTTTTAAACAGCAAATTTCACTTTCTGGGGAACCAGCATGGGATAGAAAGGCTTCAACCGGCGCGACAAATACAACACGTGTGAAGAAAGACACCACAGCAATATAGTGTTTTCCTGTTTGTTTTTTCTCGCCCCGTTCAGGCCTTTCTTCGGGCCTTTCAAGATCCTTGAGAATAGTGTATGCCTGAGCTCGTTGGATGGGCACATTGCATGAAAAGGTTTCCAACATAAAACACCGACACGGACAGCAGGGAAGAAAAGACACAACGCACAGCTGGTGTCTGTGCTGGAGCTTTGCGATACATTAGGCGTCAAAACGAATATTAAACGTTCAGCTGCTAGCCAGCGGTGTGTCGTGTCTCCTTCCCTGCGGTCCATGTCAGTGTTTGCTGCTGGAAACCTTTTTCTTGGTCCGACCATCTGGGAAGCCTCCTTCGAAGCCTTCTATACTGAGATCGGGCTGATGATGTCAATTGTATCCTGTTCGTATAGGCCTCAATGACGTCGTCTCCTTGCTCCAAACAAGAAACAAAATGTTAACTGCCAGCAAAAGCATAAAGAAGAGCGCGCACCTGCGCTTTAGCGATGTATATAAAGCTGGCGCTTACTGCGAAAGGACATGGCACTCGGGCAAACACTGCCACCTGTATATCGCTGAACGGATACGAGCGGTATCCGCTCCCCCCACGTGCCGTCTGTTGCATGTCCCGGCCTCCGCACTTTTACTTCTGCACTCTGTTTTGTTTCCTCTATCAGAATGTTCATGCAGGAATAACCTCTTCCGCTCGTTTGCCCAGGTAAGGGGATCCCCTATATACAGCAGCCCATTTACAGCAAACGGTCAAGTTCTGCTCTTGCGTATAGGTGTGCCAAATATTGCAGGCTGCGCGGAAAGCTGTTGGAACACTCTCGTTGCGAATTTACTTAGGCATTTCAGTTGCGTTAATAAACTCGGTGCGTGCGCCTTTGCGTAAACCTGTGACAATCCTCCGACGCAGTGTAAGCCTCTTCTGTATCTGCGTGTACAGAACGAGAAGAGACAATCGCACCACGCAAAGTACAATGGGATCAGGTAACTGTTACATTTCGGATCATCCGGCGTTTCGAACGGACGGTGTAAGCGTATTCGCAAGATTTGTGCAGTGTTTGCACAATAATCCGTGTAGACAGTCTATAGAATGTCTGGAGACGGTTTTCTTTAAATCGAAGCCGCAGTTTCTGTGCACGGCAGTGCTACTGCGGTTTAAAAATATGTGACGCATTGGGCCGAGTGGTGGACTATATATGAAGCCGCGAATCACGCTCGAATCCAATGGAATAGCAATAAGTATCGTTTTTATTGAAAATGATTTTCGCAACGTCGCGGTCATCTCTGCTTTATTGCCCAACAGTTTCGGTCGGTGGGCCGACTTTCGTCAGTGGTTGCAGGCATATATAGCAAAAGGCGTCATATAAATTATTATTATTATTATTTGATTTGTAAACATATACACAGGAAAGGGAAAACGAGGAGCAAGGCTGGCAGCCGCCACCAGAAGGGGCACAACGCCTGCCTACTCTTCAGAAAGGAGGAGACAAACGTAGAAATGAAAGATAGGAAGGAGGGGAGGAAATTCACGCAGCCCTGTTTGATGCAGGTACTGCAGCAATGAATCAGCGCACTTGCCCGTTATCCAACTGGTAAAGTCATATGGGACATGTGGGACAGTTTGGCCTCCCTAAGCATCTTGTGCCTATTATGCCCTAAGTACCAGGACCTATAGCCCCGAAAGATGACGACTGTACACCGTAGACACACCTGGCACTTAGGACACGTTGTAGGGTTGTCACTTGCAGATCCCCAGGAGCAGGTGAGAGCAGGTGTCCGACCACCCCAGCCCCAAGCCTCCGAAGACTAACTTTCTCCACCCGGAAAAGGTTGCGGGAAAGGAAACAGATACACGGGGGTATAAGTGCACCTGTGCCCCGTTTCAGAATCGATTTCTGCGCCTTAAAGAGAGGTCGGTCGGAAGGAAGCGAGGCTGGTTGGTTGTCACATGCTTCGTGTCGACGTTTTCCGCATGCGCATATCATGCACACCAGGTCGTCTATACACACGGTCATCTACGTAAGAGAGAGAAGCAAACTTCAATGATAACCTGGAGATGTTAGCCTGGATGATCGTCTGGCATGCTATACTTCAGGCGCTGGGTGATAATTTTAATAGGCTATACATGATGAACACACACGCTCACGCACGCACGCACGCACACACACACACACACACACACACACACACACACACACACACACACACACACGTCCGTATGTGGTCCAATTTCTTTTTTAATCTGCTCCCACCTGCGGCAAGTTGTCCTTCATGTGTGTGCGTGTGTGTGTGTGTGTGTGTGTGTGTGTGTGTGTGTGTGTGTGTGTGTGTGTGTGTGTGTGTGTGTGTGTGTGTGTGTGTGTGTGTGTGTGTGTGTGTGTGTGTGTGTGTGTGTGTGTGTGTGTGTGTGTGTGTGTGTGTGTGTGTGTGTGTGTGTGTGTGTGTGTGTGTGTGTGTGTGTGTGTGTGTGTGTGTGTGTGTGTGTGTGTGTGTGTGTGTGTGTGTGTGTGTGTGTGTGTGTGTGTGTGTGTGTGTGTGTGTGTGTGTGTGTGTGTGTGTGTGTGTGTGTGTGTGTGTGTGTGTGTGTGTGTGTGTGTGTTGTCTAACAAGGATGAGAAGCCTTAGCAGCGCTCCAGATAACTTTTTTCTGCCTGTGGTTCCTTAAATGCTCACAAACCTAAGTACCTGAGTGTCTTCTTTTTCACTTTTTTTTTTTTCTTTTTTAATTTCTCCTTTACCTTAATTGAACACGCGACTTCGTTCGGAACAAATAAACAGTCAACTGCGCTGGCACATTTATTGCGATAGCAATTATATGGACACTCCAGGCGCATTTCTGCGGTCGGCGTCGCCGTCGTGGTGAGGTTCCGTATAAAGTCCACGGGCGATAAAATCGTCGCCGCGCGCCGTATGCTCCATGTGCGAGGGAAAGCTTGCGAGGGTGACCAGGTGAACGCGGAACAATCTCGCGCACGCAAGGGCGAGAAGCGGGAAGGAAGCGCCCCGTCTTCCAGTCGCGCGCAACGCTCCAGAGAGAGAGTAGGAAGAGGAGGAGGAGGGAGGGGGGGGTGTTTACGCTGAGCCGCCCGAGCGAGCGCGCGCGCGAGGCTCCGCAAGGCTCCGGGGTGAAGGTGGGGAGGGGGTAGTCCGCGTTCCGCGCCGCGCGCGCCCACCCGAGCGGCTGGATCTTGAAAGCCATCTGCGGCGGGGACAGAGTCCTACCTCCTGGCACTGTGTTTTCGCGGCTTAGTTCGCGTTGATGCGAACGGCGGGACGAAGGTCAATTCGCTTGCTGCTGCTGCCGCGCTTACTCACTACAGCGTTTTGACAGCGCGTTTCCGCGGTCATCGAGTGAGATGCGTTCATGTTTGCTTGTTTCAGTTAGTATGTTAGTATGCTAGTATGTAGTTTAGTTAGTATGACAACGTTTACAAATTTATACGACCGATAAAACTACTATCCTTAGTAGTTTGCTATCGCATCGATGCTTCACCTTTCGGGCGAAACAGCGACTGATTTCTTTCTTTTCACTTTCTTTTCTCTTTCCTTTTTTTTTTTAGCACAGTGCCCGGTGACACTAATGGCACTTACTGTACCAGCTGTGTGGTTCAATTATCTTCGTATACGTTCTCCAAAAAAATTTTTTTGCCCCCACACTGCTGCGAGACAGAATAACTGTTGTCTTTTAATCATCCACGCCGAGAAAAACGCTGCAGATGCTCTGTTGTTCACACGGTAGCTTTCTTGCTTAATTAATGAAATTTAATTATGGGGTTTTAGGTGCCAAAACACCATCTGATTATGAGGCACGCCGTAGTGGGGGACTCCGGATTAATTTGGACCACCTGGGGTTCTTTAACGTGCACCTAAATCTAAGTACACGGGTGTTTTCTGCATTTCGCCGCCATCGAAATGCGGCCGCCGTGTCCGGGATTTGATCCCGCGACCTCGTGCTTAGCAGCCCAAGCTTTCTTGCTTCTGGAACCACGAGATTGATAGGCACAGCATTGGAGAGTTTTAGCGTAACGCTGACATGCCAACGCAGACTTTACCTGAATGCGGGAATGCGTACCTGGGAAGGACAGCGTTGCTATGGTCTATAGCGACACTTTATCACGCTGACGTCAACCACAACGCGCTAGAGAAGCGCTATTGCGCCGCATGAATTTTGTATGTGAGAGAGAATGCAAATACATTCGTGATAATTGTGCATTGATACCAATTGACACGCTTATGCCAGCAGATGAGCAAAATGCTACCGGTTCTGCTCGCTTTGGTTAAACACAGCGTCGCAGGATGTTTTCAGCACAGTGCTTTTGCTTGCATGTATATACGCCTCCAAGTAATGCGGTATGCGTCGCTGCGAGCAGTAAAATTACTTCTGTTTCGAAGCGTCAAGGCAACACTACTTCGAGCACTTAACTGTTTATTCGTTAGGTGGTGTGAAATATATATATATATATATATATATATATATATATATATATATATATATATATATATAATCTCGTCATTATTTTATAAAGTCCGGGTCCTCTCTCTCACTCACTTCACCGCTCCGTATACAGATAAAAACGAATAGAAGCGAAAGAAACAAAAAGAACATTTCGAGAGTCACGCAGCAGTGGAGGTATGCGTTTCATGACGGTGAGCCGAGACGATGAGACGTGCCTCCTCCGCACTGAAGCTGTAATATAAGCCCACCCGCTGTATCTGGCGAACAGATATGCATATCTGCACTCTGCAGCACGGTTGAGCTGTGAATACAGCACAGACTCTGCAGTTTGTCCAAGAGCATGTGATCAACAGAAAGAAAGAAAGAAAGAAAGAAGAAAGAAAGAAAGAAAGAAAGAAAGAAAGAAAGAAAGAAAGAAAGAAAGAAAGAAAGAAAGAAAGAAAGAAAGAAAAGACGCGAGCGACCTTCGGTTGTATGCCTGCAGATAGAAGAGTTGGTCTGCAACTATAGCAAGGAAGGCACACGCGGACTGCTCACATTTATACAAAAGTTTGAAACGTCTCATGAAAAGTAAGCGAAGTTCTCGCAGTTCTTTATACATATGTATAAGAACTATATGTGTGCTTTTTGAAAATTCGAATTTCACTGCATTTAATTTTTATTTCCACTGGGCATCTACCCTTTCAATGCATATTAAACTGAAAAAAAAAGATAAATAGACAAAGAAACAGATAGATTATTGGAATCGACGTCACGGAAATGCCCTTTCGTTTTGAATAAATCTGCAGCACTAACAGTGTGAAAATTCTTTCACATAATATATGTATGCATCTACTAATATTATATGGTACCGTGTGTTATTCAAAACGGGGGCCAATTTGTTTTAAAAAAGGGGGCACGAGAGACGACGATGGGGCCAACGGTGTTTTGTTAGTAGTCGCCTTGCGCACACTATATTTTTGTATTTTAATTGATGAACCAATTAGTAAATATCAATTCCCTAAATTTATAAGTTATTGCCTAATTATGTAAGCTCGAACGTCAAATTGTGCATCCCATTAGAAAACATCATACTCAACAGTTTCTAGCTGTCTACATCTTCCCTAGTTATTTGTCCCGCTTTTCAAAGTTGTGGCGTAAAACTCGCAAAAGAATGCGCACTGAAAGAATACCGCGTAACATTTTCTATCAGAATTCTGTTTTTACCTGTTCTGGTTTTCTTCCAACGTAACAGTATAACATTGCTTTTTTTTTTTTTTTCCCAAGCTTGCACATCAAATTTCAATTAATTCTTTCTTGTGTATTTGATATGCCCATAATAGGTCTGGAAAAGGTTGGTATGTTGACTATCTGTACATTGGTTTATGAACTAGCGCTGTCAATAAAACAAAATAATGTGATTCAATCGTGCGTTTGACGAAAAACGTAGAATGAGGTGACACGAACAATGTACCGAGCTCGTTCACTACCACCCAGCTGTCATACTCTAAAACGTGCAGCAAATAATAAATGTTGCCTAATTAGCATCATGTCTTCAATATTACTTTGTTTTTATTATTTCTAAATGAACGGAATGCCACGCGCACTCCCACGAACACACACACACACGCATTCCTGGGTCATTTTTGCGCGCACATATAATAACAAATTATAATTCCAAGATGTATGAAAAAATAAAATTCTCGAGGCTGTTAGTCTCACTTACGCCATTATACATCAGGGAACTAAGAAATGAACTGATCGAAAGCTATTTATGAGGAGCCGTGAAGGTTATTACCTCATAATTTATCGATTCCACTTCACTGCCACAACATTGTGTTTAAAATTTCGCGCTAGCGAAACCGAAACAAGCTCAGAGGGCGCCCGCGGCGGGAAAGCGGCAGAGGAAAGGGTACACGTACGCGCTTTCCACTGGGCTTCTCGTAGCCGCATTTTACTTTTATTTTTCTTGCGTTGGTCGGCGTTGTGCGTGTTTGTGTATGTGTAGGTGGTTTTGCGCGGTGGCCCGTACCGTCCGTCAAAAAACAGTCCGACGCACGCTGAAAAGGAATGGCTCTGGCGTGTTGTTTGCATGACCGGCGTGATTTCCGCGCCGTAATGAACCTGCTCTAACGGTCCCATTACAATAGGTGTTGAGCATATATACACCCCACGATCGGCGTGCTGCGTTGGTCGCGGCGCTCGTTGAGAGACAGTGCTGCTATGGTTGCGCTTAGTACCTGTTTGTTTTACTTCGGTGGCTGTCAGCGCAAGCGGATCTTTAATTTCTTTTTGGAACGACCCAGCGGCAGCATGACACGGGCGCTATGATACGCCTGCGGTTCGGGACTACCATCTTACAAGTTCGAAGATCGGCGGCCTGCATCGGTGCCGCCTGTGTCCTCGTGTGCTTCGGAGCCGTCTACATCTACTTCAGCAGGCTCCTACCGAGCTCTACTGGCCTGGCAGGATGGCCTCCAGGCAAGGTACGGACGATCTTCTTTTACTTTTTGGTAATAGTCAACGTCGCTGCAGCACGTTGGACCTACTGGCCTAGAAAGTGGAATGCGCTCGTCTCGGGTCCCACGTATACTCATTCACCTTTGATCCCGGTCTTCCGACCGCGAACACTGCTTTCGTATCGCATATGCACAGAATTCGCGTATGATAGCGTAGTGTTTGATCGACTGTTCATGCTTTTAAAGTGGGTCACGTATGTCGGCAAGATTTGTTCCTCTTTAATAACATGAAACGAGATACGTAGGGTTTGTGTTGATGCCAGCGAGCGTTACGCCTGGTGGTGTTTCGAGTTTTGTACGGCCAGCTTTTCAAAAAGCGATTAAAGTTCCTAACAGAAAAGAAAGAAAAAGGCCGGGATTGTAGAGGGTTATGCGAAGCAGTTTTATTCTTCCTGTGGGGTCAGGTAGGCTGCACTACTTGCTGCACTGAAATCCTTATCACTCTGAAGCGCAAACCCAAAGTGCTCAACAATTTCCGTTAGCATCGTTGTTCTCTTGGTGCCATTTTCATTTTGTTGCGGCTCCTCTGCCGTTAGATGGGCACAGTTAACTACCTAATAGTCATTGACCATGCGTCACCATAATTAGTTTATAAAGATCTCGCCTGTGGCTTGATGGCTTCATCTACACCATTCTGTTTCTATGTTTGCTTGGCCCAGAGTCACTCATTATAGTTGAAGAGCAAGAGCAAAGAAAATAAATAATTAAATAATAAAGCAGCAAGACAAGCATGCTTTCCCCCCCTCAATTTGCTGCACAGGTGTTTGGACAGCAGCTTAGTAGGCTGCGCTTTAATGACTAACTGTGCGCAAAATATTACGTTTGATTGTACGAAAGCGAACTTGGGGGCCAGTTTTGTTAGTGCGCTTGACTTCACTGCTCACAGATCCCTTCTGTGCCACTAACCTAACCGCATGGCAATGACCCACCTTAAATTCACATCAAATTTTATTTTGCTTCAGCAGCACTTCAAATATTATGTAAGACAGCAATGAAGCTTTGCTGTGAGCATAAGCAAGCTCCAGTGGCAATAACAAAGCCCAATTGTCACTATTATGTACTGTTTATTCTGTTAATACACCTTGAATGTTGTCTTACATAAAATTTGTATTCTGCAATTCAGGCACACTTAACTAGTGATAAAAAGATGTAGCATAAGAACAAGAAGCACACAGGACACGTTGCCTCTCACCACAAAAGAGTGTTCTTATCTTAGAAATAACCTGCTTATTGACTTGTTCCAATAGCTTCTGTGCTAACGAAAAGGATTAGAAAAGAATGTAATATTGCTCTTTGCGTCTAGATTCTATGCATCCCATAATTTAGATGTTCTAGCATGGTAAAGATGCAGTCCACGTCTAGTGTGGTGTCCTGTGTTTTTATGAGTGCATTTCTAGTGTAGTTAAATATGCCTGAATTGTGGGACACGCACCAACTAGCTCAACTTTCTTCTATACTTGAAATTGTAGAACTGCAGGAGGGATGTGATGAGTGCACTATTTTTATCTGTACAAACTGGGCCATCCCCTTACTTTGTTCAGGTGATGGTAGTAATATCAATTTGTTTTCTTTGATGCTTAGATAAATGCCTCATATTGTGTAATGGTGCCTTATTTTCATACACTAGTCAGCAGCTTGCTAAATGCCTCGTAGCATTCAAAATGCTTTGCTGGTGATAAAGTGCAGCTTTGAGTTTCATTGCCATTTCTGCACAATGCTGCTGACACATGATGAATACGTCTTCCAGGCTCTAACTTGCACTGGTATTTTCTTTAGTTGGTTCTTGTATTTTAAGAGGTGAGAGTTAATGTCACTAATAGTGAGGACTCTGCAAGTCTATACAGTGACCTGCCTTTTTATTCTGACGACCTTAAAAGAAGAATTATTGTTTACCACTCTATTGCTTTTACTTAAATCTGCAACAAGATTGTGCTTTTTGACACACAATTTAACAAAGCACTTGGCATCATTTCTTGCATGGTCCGTCTGCACTTGGTAGCCAACAGATAGCAAAGCAAATCGCTGTCTCAGCAGTAGCTTGTTTCTTCAATGGTGATGCGCATATGACTGTTTGTTCCTTTCATCTATTTTTTTTTTTTTTTTTTTCGCTGGACAAAGCAGGAAAGCAAGGATGGCAAGTGTTTTATAGAACAATGCAAACCAGGAAGTTTGATCTTGTTGCTTAATTTGTGGACAGTCGAACCCAAATATAACGAACCTGGGTAAAGAAAATTATTCTCTATACTGAACACATGAAACTTACTTTCCGACACTCACATAAAATAACTCCCTATTGGACATATCAAACTCGAGACGTCCGCTGCCATTGCTATGAAGTTGCTTGCATGCCACGAACTCAGCATTCAGGGAAGTTATTATTATTATTATTATTTCTTTTTTGCAGAGAAGATTTGAAGCTTGCAATGCTCAACCATGCCTGGTGTGATGTCCCTTTAGGCATTATATGTAACTGTTTCTACCATGCTGTAACTGTTTCTACCTCAATTGCACTGAACCCCAGCACAGAATGGAGACTGCATTGCCACACCCTGGGAGGAACTTGGTCGGCTTTCCAATGCAGTGCTCGAAGGATTTTCCTTGGAATTGAGGGAAAAGAGCAGGCCTAAACAACCTTGCACACTGAGAATGTTGTATTTGTTGATGCTAAAGGGTGGGTGGGGGGACAATTAATGGCACAGGCACACATTGCAGCTTTATACACATAGTTGCTTTTCAATAAATAGATTCCTTTCTTGCTTCTTTACACTGCTGAAGATGACAAATTCGTATATAGCAAATGTTTCACAAGAGTCCGTTTCAGTTTATAGGCAAGTTTGTGTATATCGAATAACTTGATATAGCAAACTATTTATTGCAACAGGCATAATATGCCAGGCTCTTCGCTTATACTCGCCTCACCTGCCCCTTTAATGTTCACTTCTATGTAACATAATCAGTATAACTGAAAGGCCAGTAAGGCAGACGAAGCTGTGACATGTTGGCATGCAATTTCGTTGTATGCACCTTAGCCTGTCAGCAAAAAGTTCTCTATGTTTCTTTGTTGAATTTGCCAGTGGGTTCAATTTGGCATCTGGGTTGTCTGCTAGCTACTATATAATGGTGATAGCCACACTACGGATCACAGATAAGTTTTCATATAGTGCCTTCCTTCAGTTGGTCAGTCGGTTGGCCTAACATAGCAAGATGTTTTAGAAAAAAAATATATTCTTGTACCTTACGAAATTCAAACTCATGACTTTTCGTTACAAGCAGGTGTTCTACAATGCCATTTACATTGAAGTCACTGAATAATAGGTGTATGTTACGCAACTCGCCACATGTGTAGCAAGACATTTAGGTGCACCACCTTATGTGAGCTTTGCGGATGGCTATAGCCTAGCATTTCGAACCCCGAGTCCCTATTCTGCTCCTGCATCTGCAATGGATGCACATAATCTACCTTGGACATGCCGAGCGACAAAGACTGTCTATGACTCACTATGGGCTGTTAGGAACTGATCAACGTGATCAAGTGATGGCTAATGGACAATGCATTCCATGAGTTCTTCTTGCGGTATCTGCATGAAACAGGCCTTCTTATTTTGATATAATTTCATTCTATTGTGCCATGTGGCAACCAATGCAAAAAGAAGAAAAAGAAAACAAAGTTAAATTCTTTTGTCATAGTTAAAAGCCAGCAAATTTGTGAGTGCAGCCAGATTCCTTGTGATGTGTGAAAGAATGTATGAACAGTAATATGATGTCAACACATTGTAAATGACTGAACCACATTGTGAAGTGCTTGTGTAAATGTTTGCATTATTAAATGCAAACGGCAGGTACCCCTTAGCTATCACCATTACGTCTTATTCACTCTCAAAAGCAGTCTTGTACTTTTTTCAGAAGAACAGCTTTCTTAGGCTCGTCCAAGGTGTGCATTGCTGGTTGGATGCACATAGTGTTTTTGCTTGTGTAAATGTACAGGTCATGCTTAATACACTGGGGTTGTTTTTTTTTATTATTATTTACACTATACAGGATTTCCAAGAATCACCTGCGGCAGATACTGCAGTTGTAGTCCGTGAGCTGGATTACTCGAAGAGGCCGACATTACTTGTAATATAGATCAAAGTGCATATAAATGAAAAAAAAAATTACTTATTAAGTTTTCAACTAGTTACTTCACACCACATATTGCAATTTACGGATTGTAGCTGGCGACATTGCAATGAGCACACACTTCAAATGAATTCATGGGATGACACTGTTCCAGCTTGACATTTTAGGATGACACCAGTTCATCTGATATGGTCAGCTTTAGCTGTTCAAGTTTGTGTGTATTGCACGAGACACTAAACTTTTTTTCCTGGTTGCCCACTTGGGGTGCTATTCTGGACCACTGTCTGGACGCTGTCAAATTCCTCCATGTGGCCAAAATTTGCCTTGTTGGCATTTTGAGCCAAGCAGAGGCCACTTGTTAGCAAATAAGAGCTGACAAGATGCCATATTTTACAATATGGCCAAATTTTAGTGTTGAGAATTAGCACCCTTACATTTATGCCTTGATAAAAGCTGTGGTTTTAAAAACAAAGCTTTCTTTGCCTTGACTTTCAGCAAAGCTTTGCCTAATGTGAATTTGTTCAAGTGCATTGTATCTTTTTGGCCTGTAACGGTTCTGTGTTATCATAACTTCAGGTGGACATGGCCGCCCTGGAGCAGAGGCTTCAGCGGCTGGAGAAAGAGCTTCGCAACAACCACGTAATGCTGACCCAGATCCGGGACACAGTTCGCAATTTCCTCACTGGTGGCCCTGGTCTGGGCTGGAAGGGCGTCCCCAAGGCCCCACCAGCACTGCAGAATGTATCACGGACAGCCATCGCGCTCTCACCAGCCGACTGCGCCTTTTGCAGCTCCCCTCCTGCCAGTATCGACTACAATGTGAGTCTTGCCAAGTCTACAAAATGCTTGAAACCTTCAGCACACTGTTCTTACAGCTGTTTTCCACTATTATGCCCAGTGAAAAGCCAACTGCAACAAAATTTCACTCTGGCTAAATTAGTTATTGGGGAGCTGTCTACACTATTGAAGCAATCTTAACAAAGCTGCAGGGCTGATAATTATATAATTTTCTTAATAGCCTTGAAGCAGCACCTAAGCTGATGATACATGCACCTGATGGTAAGCGGATATGACGCAAATCCCAGCTTGGTCGCCTCTGAGATTTTTCAGCACCTTACTGGCAGCTGCAGGCAACTCTTAATCTCGGAGGTCCTGCCAATTCTCTGTCATGCGTCACTTCAGGCAAGCAGTAATGACAGCAGTTTTTTTTTTTTTTTTTAAGGTTCGGTGTCGAAAATGTCTATTTTCGCCAGCTTTTCATGACGCATCTGCTGATATTTCAAAAATAACATTTTGCATGGAGGCTGCTCTATATCTGCACTATCTGAAACTAAGATTTTTACACAATCCTAAATTCCGTTGCAGTTAGTTTTTAAGCTGTATTTAAACAGCCGATATCACTGTTTCACTCTGCAGATGGGCATTGTATCGCTCAGCTGCACCGAATATCGCACTGCAAGCAGATAGTCTGCGTTGCTGTTTCGCACGGGGTAGTTCACTGTCACTGAGATATGGCACATTCTTCCACAGAAACAATTGGTGATTCGGTCCTCCATGTGAATCCAGCTTTATCAGTACGATAAACTTCAACTTATTGTTTCTTCGGTCTTCTCGGCTCTTTGCCTCTGACATCATTCATTCTCAGGGATTTTTCATCAGCTTTCTGTGGGTCAGTCTCATTTTGGTACAATGTTTTCACATTGCATTCTTAACAGTGCAGTTGTACTAGGTCTGTCCCAAAATACTATGCAGCGAGTCAGCAAAAAAAAGAATGCGAGAGTGTACTGGTGCCACTCTCTCTACTTGAGAGGGCCTGGTTGACCTCTAGTACAAGCCGGGCTGCTGTATGACAAGGCAGAAATTGATGCATGTACTTTTTGTGCAAGCCATTTTTAGTCTTTGTTGAAAGAAGATCGACAGACAGATGAAACAAAGGATCAGCATCAAATTTCTTGGGAAATTGGGCAAGAATAGGTGCAGAAATCCATCAAATGTTGCAAAAGGCCTATAGAAAGGATGCCCTAAACTTAAGGAAAGAACTATGTTTTAGTGGGTGCTGGGTTTTCGGAAAGCCCGTGAGGGCCCCAAGGATGATGAAAGATCAGATCACTTCTCCACCTCTTCCGAAGATGAAAACATTGTGTTTGTTCTCTTGTGCTCAGTAACTGCCGAATGACTGTTATAATGATATCATAAGCACTTGGTTTGGGAAAGTCGTCTGTTCACCAGATTCTGACTGAAAATTTGGAAATGGAAAAGGTTTTTACCAAGATGGGGGGGGCGGAGGCTGGAACTGTTGACTCCTGAGCAGAAGTTGCAATGAAAAGAATGTTGTATCAGTTGAAAAAGTTCAGATGACAGTAATGAATTCTTGCAAAGAGTTGCCACCGGTAAGAAAACTGGGATTTATGAATCCACCATCAAGTGAAGTCCCAGAGCAAGGAGTGTAAAAAGAAAGACGAGCCAAGGGCACGGAAGAACAAAGCAAAAATCAAAGCCATGTTGCTAGAGATTTCTACTGTCATCAAATTGTGCACCACATATTTGTGCCTGATGTCAAACTGTCAATGTAGCTTGCTACATGGAGGTCCTGAAGCAGCTGAAAAGATTGTGTATGCCATGTCTGACCAAGTTTGGTGAGAGAGGGGCACTGGATTCCGCACCACGATAATGCCTCTGCGCACTCTGCATTGATAGTGCATGAGTTTTTGGCATGCAGTTCCATCATTTTGCTGAAACACCCTTCCTGTTCACTGGATTTAACCCCTTGCAACTTTTTCGTTTTGTTTGTTCGTTTGTTTGTTTGCTGGGTTTGTTCTTCAATTGCAAACTGGTGCTCCGGGGTTGGCATTTCGGGGATGTGATGTCAATTAAAAAGGAAATGACATCACAGCTGAAGCACTTCAACAGTTGCCACTCTTCAAGACCTGCATTTTGATGTTCTGACACATTCTCCTTACGTACAGGATATCACACCAAGTGGTTATCACATGTTTAGACTGCTCAAGGACGCACTGGAGGAAAACATTTTTTGCAGATGAAGAGGCACACTGAGCTGTGCATAACTAGTTGCACAGCCAAACAGTTTTTATTGCGATAGCAATTATATGGACACTCCAAGCGAATTTGTACCGTTGGCGTCGGCCTCGCCGTGAGGTTCCGTATAGAGTCCAACAACGATTCGATCACCGCGCGCCGTATGCTGTATGTGCACGAGGGACACGCACTTTCACGGGGAGCGAATGCACGGCAGAGAGCAAACGCGACTTCTTCCGTCGCGCGAAAGGCTGTGGGGGGACGGGAGGGACGGAGGGGAGGCGACGTTTAGCGGCAGCACCATATGCGTATTTATATAAAAGCGTTGTGAGGCGAGAAGGTGGTAAAGACTTCCAACGCTGCTCGACGAATGTCCGTTCTGATCTCATCAAAAACCTCCGAGCCGCCCCCAGAGGCACCGGCTACAGTCACCAACACCGCGCGTGCGTTCGGTGCGAACGCGGGCAAAACGCGACGGCGTCGACAACAGTTGTGCACTTTGCTGGTGCTGCTGCATGTCCAAGTTTATACAGCTGATAAAACTACTATCCTTACTCGGTATAGCTCTCTACTAATTTGCTATCGCAATTGATGCTTCGCCTTTCGGGTGAAACTGCAACATTTTTATTCATTTTCCACGGGAATGTAGGCACTTTGCAAGTGTTGCGAACTTGTATAGAGTGGGAGAAAAATTATGTAGGAAAATGATGTTAAATTTTTTTCGTTCACTCAGTTCATTATTTAAAAAATAATTTAAGATTTTCTGTTGACTGACTCTCATACTTTGATGAATGCATGTAGGAAGGCAGAGTGGCAAAGCAATTTTATTTTAATGCATAATGGATCACTGGATAGCATTGTGGAGCACCCTGCACACATGATTGCATGGAGTTGGAGCACAGATCCACTGTGTATGAATTTTTAAGCCATTCACACATGCACAGATTTGGGGTTCTTTACTTGAACATTTATTTTACCTGGCTGTGTACTAGTGTGCCTGTGCATTATCAATATGTGTCCAAGCAAGCCATCATGTACATATTTGATTGTCTTTTGCTTTCCCACCAGGTGTATGACCTATATGAGAAGATAGCATTCGACAACCCAGATGGCGGGGTGTGGAAACAAGGTTGGAAACTTGAGTATGAGGAGTCAATGTGGACGAAAGACCGGAAACTTAGGGTGTTTGTAGTCCCTCATTCCCACAATGATCCAGGTAAGAAGCTGAAGTTCATAATGGTGCTATATATTTGCTAAAGGGCAGATCCAGTGTTTCTTTTTGAGGTACACTGAGGTGTCAGAAAAACTTTCACCACATGTACTTTTCTGTGTACTGATCATTCATGCATAACTAAACAGTGGTGGGAGTTGTTTGTGTCACTAATTATTCATCAGTTGTTATTGTGTTTGCAAAAATTTGTCATTTACATTGCACTAGTTGATTTGTTCCCATGAAATGTATGTTAAAAGCTAAAATTTATTAGATTAGGTAATAATGCTGTTGTCATTTGGAGAACTGATAATGATAAATTAGCTCCAAGATTAATAGTACAAGGGGTTTGGGATGAGGGGTTCATTTGAGGACATCTTTTTCAAGAGCTATGTACCTCCAATGTTTCCTGTGTTGGTTGCACTGCCGAATTGGTAGCTTCAAAGGCGAGTAGCACCAGATAAGCTCTGGTAATTCTCTGAAACGCTGTAAGCTGCTGTATAGGCAGGGGACTGCTTTGGGCTAGTTGGTAACAATTCTACTTCCTACCATTAACAACAGTATCAATTCGACTTCCTACCATTGAAACCAGCTGAAGGTTTGCACTTGTGTCTGTCGTTTCTAGTCCTCGTTTCAAGTGGTGCGCAAATAGCATTTATCATGAACTCCTGTATTGGATACAGTAGTACATGCTGCATGTCAGTTTCTATTAGCCAAGCAGGTGCTAGAAGGTGTCACTTGTTGCTGTACAATTTTAATGCTCCAATTGTGGAGCATATAAAGTAATTTGCAGCAGTTTATAGAGCATTACCTTCTCCCAGGTTCAATGGACAATCTGGGAACACTGTGCCGCCATAGATGCACTGACATCTGCTTGCACTTGGTATTTAGTTCTTTTGTGGCACCCATGCTCCATATGCTTTCACAGTCAACTGGAAATTAACGTCTGCATGCAATTGATGCTGTTTGTGTTGAAAGTTTAAAGATCACACAGCATGTTACAGTAAATTATGGTGCGAATGAAACTACCGGACAGAAAAGAGCATCTGTAATGCTCTTTCCCTTTTGGTCATATATTCATATGGTTTCGCGTCTTTTGCACCATGATAAGTATGAACCAAATAGCTCAGCAACAATTAGTGATATGTGAAAGCAACTGCATCTATATCACACAGCGAGTCATCAGTAGCAGTGCTGGCAAACCAAAAGTCATTCTTGGTTTCTATACATTTCTGTCGCCATATTGAGCATTCAAGCACCGTCATAGTGGCAGAAGTACGCGTAGCTGGGTTGGTGTGACGATGATTTACTGATGGTTATAGTTTGTCTGTTGTTCTCGTAGGCTGGCTTAAGACATTTGATAAGTATTACCTGGACCAAACGCGACACATATTGGACAATATGGCCACTAAGCTCGGTGTGGACAAACGGCGGCGTTTCATCTGGGCCGAGACTTCCTACCTCTCTCACTGGTTTGACCAACAAAGTGAGGACATCAAGTCCAAAGTGCGGGGGTAAGCATGGCACTCTGAATGGTTAGATAAACACTAGTCTTTTGTGGTCTAGTCTAAGAAGCATGTCTTTCTTTTGTCTTCTTGATTTTAAATTAATAGATGATGTGCCTTGTAGGCCCTTAAACGCCTTTTACTTTTTTTTCGTGTGCAAGAGTACAAACATCTTGGGTATTATATGCGTGCTTTCTTCTTGTAGGGCAGATTTAGTGAGAAATTGTGCAGGAGCTTCCCATTTTGTCACACTGCAGGACAAGGAAATTGTATGCTGTGCCAAGATAATTCACTTGGATCACTCCAGCTGGTCCTCTGCTGTCCCTTACTGCTCTTCCATTCGCTTAGTATTTGTTCTGTTCAGTGTTGATCAAATAAACTTTTGTTATTCCAAGCCAATGTCGTGCCATAACAAGGAATATTTTAAAAAGTTGTTTGCAGATTCTTGTCGATGCACTGGAAATTGCATTACTAATGGAAAGTCCAGTTTGAGGGATGCATTGAAAAAGAAATATGGCAAAATATTGTAATATATTTCGCTTTCTTTTGCCGTTTAGTGTTCCCTGTTCATTACCACAAGAGCTCATTTGCTCATTCTGCGCGGTGTTCCAGCTGCCTGACTTGACAGCTGCGTAATATTGTCATGTAGTCAAGAGTTCGACGAAAGTTCGTCTGGTGAAGTAACATGATGATGATGAAGAAATTGCGGTCACTGACCAAGTGAAGGTGAAAATAACAGACGTTTCGGGACCCGTTCGGGTCCCGACATGTCTGTGTTATTTTCACCTTGGCTTGGTCAGTGACCGCAATTTCTTCATCGTAATATAGTCATGTGTTAGTCTTGACACTGTATTTGTGTTGTAGCTGTTGCTGGCATTTGGTACATGTGTGTGCAATATATTTTTGCAGTTATGTGCAGTCTGGCCAACTGGAGATCGTTACGGGTGGCTGGGTGATGAATGACGAAGCCAACACGCACGTGTTTGCAATGCTGGAACAGATGGTTGAGGGACATCAATGGGTGGAGCGAAACCTAGGTAAAGTACCATGCAGGGAAGATGTAATGTGTACAGTCATGGACACTCCATGTTTGAAATTGTGTGGGACACAGAAATGCCTTCATAAGACAACTGCTGAAGCAACGTGAATGAAATTTGTTGCATGTCTGAGTAAAACTGTAATTACAGTGACTGTCAAGAGCAGATTTTTTGTTGGAGACTCTCAAAAGTTTTAAAAGAAGTGACAGAAATTATCACATTTAAAAAAGTTTGGAGTGTCAAGTGCAGAAACCTGTGGCTCCACAGCAAACGGCAGCATCATACTTCTGCAAGCTGCACCTCAAAATAACTTGCACTGTACATGAAATTGTTACTTTGTACATTTGAGTTGGGTAATGTGCCACATATTTTTCTGCTTTGATTACCCCATTAATATTCATGCCTTATTTATTCCTTAACTGATATGCTCAAGCATCTTCAATGTCTTAATGCTACTTTTTTTCCAGTTGATACATCCTTTAATAGTATTTCTGATAGTGCACCGCTGTCTCAACCCCATAAAGGTGAAGCACTATTCAACGTAAAGAAAATTTTTTTAGGGGTGAAGCACCTTAGGGCCGAGCCTTGTCCCCCCCTCGTCGTAGTAGTCGTCGTCCATAGCTGTGGTTTGCATGGAGTCCGCTAGGGGCGCTGCGGTGCACAAGGGCTACATAAGCTATAGAGGGCTATATTATATAGGGCTATATATGTATATAGTATATGTACGCGAAGCTCCGGCTTCCGGAGAACACTTCTGGCGTTTTGCCGCCGCTTCCTACGCTCTCGCCGCCTCTGGGTCCGCTTGCTGGCGTCGCCGTGCCGCTGCACTGATCACAAGGCAGTCTTAATGAAGGGAAAACAAGGTCCGCACCTCAATACCATATACGACCAATAAAACAACATTCTATATACTGTACACATGTGCTGTCACTCATTTGCATGTTCGAGGGGGCAATGTACGGGGGATTCACAGTTACCCGAATGATCCCCCGGTGCTTCGCCCACTCATCATCATTCACTTCGTGGATATGCGGTGTTTTTCTTTTTTTTTTAACTTGTTCACCTTCATTTCTGGCAATTTTGTACATTCATAAAAAGAAAAACTAATGAAATCTTATTTCAGTAAAAAAAGTTGTCGCAGTTTCACCCGAAAGGCGAAGCATCAATTGCGATAGCAACTTAGTAGAGAGCTATACGGAGTAAGGATAGTAGTTTTGGCCACTGTACAAACTTGGACATGCAGCAGCACCGGCAACACACAGCACTGTTGTCGACGCCGTCGGCGTTTTGCCCGCGTTCGCACAAAATGCGTGCGGCGTTGGTGACTGTTGCCAGAGCCTCTGATATAAATAGGCACTTGGTGCCGCAGCTAAACGTCGCCTCCCTTCCCTGCCCCCCCCCCCCCCCCCACGGCCTTTCGTGCGTCAGAAGAAGGCGCGTTTGCTCTACATATATGGTGATTGTAAAGGGGGAAAGAGACGCCTACTTCTGCAGCCCTTAAGGGAGCACGGCACAGAACGCGCGTTTGTTCTCCGCCGTGCGTTCACTCCCCGTGAAAGCGCGCGTCCCTCGCGCCCTTTCACTCGCACATACAGCGTTCGGCGGCGCGCGGCGACGATTTCATCTCCATTGACGTCATACGGAACCTCACGGTGACGCCGACGGCAGAAATCTGCTTTGGAGTGTCCATATAATTGCTATCGCAATAAAATACTTAGGGGTTTTCTGAAAATTCATTCCAGCATATCAATAATACTACTATGGGCTTTGCATTAAGTTTCCTGCACTTCAATCAGAATTTTGAGGTATTAAGCTCAATGCGGCAAAAATTATACATTGGGCCTTGTGGGTTACATATTACAATTATTCTAGTAGCTGGGAGTTAGGTTATGTTGCTCTCCTTGATGTACTTTCTTATAAGTATAATCCGCACCATAGACCTTACTTGGTACAGCCTTTGTCAAAAATGGGCTATGCCTTCATCCGCACCATAGACCTTACTTGGTACAGCCTTTGTCAAAAATGGGCTATGCCTTCACTGTATACATTGTTTGGCTATGTGGTGTGGTTCCTGTGGTAGCACTCCTGACACTCCAGACCATTGGATGGCTAGAACGAGAGTTCTTTCCATTCCCCAGGCCATTGTAACTTATAGCATACCACAGGAACCCCCTTAAATAGCCTGTAAACGGCCTGGCGGCTGCAGGCAACATAGCCCGTACACTTTTCACAAAGATTGTACAGGTATACGTGCGTGTGTAGCTTTTATTTTTCTGTTCCCACCTCCATGTGATGCGAGAAACAGTCTATAGTTTAAGAAAATGAAACCAAGAAAGTGAACCTTCATTGCTGGTTGACGCAGCCTCTTGTTTGCTGGCAGGAGCTGTTACACACTCCAGGTGGGCACTGGGCAGACATAGATGCACAGCATCGTATGAGCTAGCTGCATTTTAGTGCACTAGGTGTTACACACTGAGTGCATTTTGTTGTTACACAGAGAGAGAAATATTCTTTAATAGGTGCTGTACTGGTGTTGTACTCGCGACTAGGGGCACTAGGTGTTAAGTAATGGGTTCACAGTGCTTTTATTTTGTCTTGTTTGAAACACAGGGGTGCGGCCCAGAAATGGTTGGGCAATTGATCCTTTTGGCCTTTCTTCCACAATGCCATACCTTCTCAAGCGAATGGGTTTCACCAACATGGTGGTGCAGAGAGTCCACTACTCGGTGAAGAAGTATCTGGCTCGGCAGAGAGCGCTTGAGTTCATCTGGCGTCAACCTTGGGGTGTGTATCTTTCCCATCATGATTATTACATGAAGAAGGCTTCCTTGTACTTAGTGTGCCCATTGCGTTGCGATCTTTAAATAATGAGTCATACTAAGCAGCATTTCTTGATCATTAAGGCTGCAGAATTTTTTTTTTTTTTTTTGCCACAGTAGGTTTACTCTGAGAATCCTTTAGCATGTTAATTTGTTTTAGCATCCTGTCGGCACATTTTGCTTCCCCAGGTATTGTTCATGATAGCCGAAATGTTAAACAAGATAGTACGGACGAGTGGGAATTGAGGCTTGCACGATGTGCTAGTAATTTCATCCAAGTGCTGTGAACATAATCTCTCTCTCAAAAATACATGGAATTTATTGCAGCCAAACATTTCATTTGTGTGCACTGGAAAGCTGCAAAGTGTGTGAGCCATGGTTCAGCTACTAGTGCTGTAAACTATATAAGCAGTTCTGAATGTGACAAATTCACAGGAAGATGGAGGCTTGAAGTTATGAGCAGTGGTCCAACAAGAAATTTTGCTGGAGCCAACGTTTCAACAAGGGGAATTGTCTTCGTCAAAAGGACTTGTCTAATTGACAAGTCCCCTTGTCGAAATGTTGGCTCCAGCAACATTCCTTGTTTGACCACTGTTCATCAATATAAGCTGTTCTGGTCACTTGAGTTTTTTCCATTTTCTTTTTTCTTTTTTTAATTGTTTGGTGGCTAGTGCTGTGCCCAAGTAAAAAAAAACACTGTTTTGAGTTTGTGAGGTGGTAATATTGTAACACTAAGCCTGCTTATGCCAGTTCAGTCTAAATGTCCTTGCATGTAATGCTCCTTTGCAGCATTGTCAATGTGGCTAGTAAAGGCATTACCAAAATTGGGCAAACAGGCATCAAGTAGCCTTCTACCTCTTTGTTGTCAAAACTAAAGAGAATTTTTTTATATCTCATTTTACAAACATGATAGCTGATAGTCAGCTGTCCACCATTTCAATAATGGTTGGTACACATAGGTTAGTATAGTTTGCTTCAGAACTACCATTTGCTTTTATTAGTTGTCAAGCATGCACTAATGCATTCGTGTTGTGTCTTGCTCAAATGTACCCACCCCTTCTAATTCCCTTTGGGTCCTGAGGCTAGTTAAGTAACTAAATGGAACTCAAGTAAATTTGTTACACCGGCTGGCCTTATTTGCTCTCACCACCAGCTCCCTTTCGTTCATTTGCTCTAAGTATCAAACAAGTGGCAAGCAGCTGCCCTGTTGTGATACTTTTCTTCCTCTACCTTGGGTACAGATCAGAACAAGACAACCGACATCCTGTGCCACATGATGCCATTCTACAGCTACGATGTGCCACATACGTGTGGACCTGACCCCAAGATCTGCTGCCAGTTCGACTTCAAACGACTTCCGGGCAATAAGATCAACTGTCCCTGGAAAGTGCCCCCTGTGGCCATCACTGACCACAATGTTGCTGATCGGTAAGTTTCTTATTTTCTTTCTCTCCTGCTTTGTGCTGCCTATGTTTTCACACTGTCTGTGGGCCTTCTTATGACAGGAACATAATTTCAATTGATTAGAAGGTGCAAACACAGAACAACATTTGAATGACCAACCTCCAGTTTCCTGCGGATTTGTTGACCCTCAGAAAAATTTAAAGGGGCACTAAAGTAAAATATCAAGTCTATTTAGATTGATAGGTTGTTAGCCTAAAAGTCTATAATCGTTTTCTGGGTGCCAATATGTGACTTTGTTGCCTAGATAATTGCCACCGAAGGTTCCACTGCTGCTCCTCTATTTGAATTGCACCGCATTGCTCATGTAACATCTCTCTCTGTCGCTCTGTGAATCAGTCAGTGCTGATGTCGCATGACAGGTACCATAGTCCAAAGTAGGTCATGTCGCTCTGGTTATTCATTTTCGTTAATTTCTCGCTTACAAAAGCTCTGCTCCCACTGCAATTGATGAATTCACTACAGAAAAATAATATTTCAATCTAGCTAGGCTTAATATTTTCATTTAGGGTCTCTTTAAGCCAGAAATTCCTTGTGTGGAATTTTTGGCTTAAAGTTTAAAGCACTGGCTTTTTCATGGTTGTGGAGGAGTAGGCTGGATTCATTGAAATGATACTATTATGGCTTTGTTTCTTGATAATGGTGATACCATCCTTCATTAAAAGTTATTGGCCACTTTACAAGGTAATGAACAAGATGCTCAAAGCTTTTCAAAATGAACTACATGTCCACTGTATGTTACAATTTGTCAGTGTTGAATCATTTCAGCACATATTCGACTGATAGCTACCATATCCATAACTGCTTGAAGATATTAACTACAGTACACTCTTCGGATACTTTTGCTAAATTTAATGCTTTAGACAATATCTTGACACCTTGTCAAAGTCGCAATGTAAACTAAGGCGTTTTTGGGGTTTATATCAAAGGCCTCTCAGATATTACCACATTATGATCCTAAATTTTCTCAGATGGAATTTACTACTCTGTTTCTAAAATATGGTCTTTGATGAAAACTTCTCATTCAGCATTTTTGTTGTGCAATATAACAAATTGATGTTGGTATTTCCTCTGTAGTTCACAAGAGTTCAGATTTCGGCTTATGAAAATATATTATGTCCATATGCGGCTGGGTGTATAAAAAAATTGAAGCATTGCATTTCAGTATAAAAAATCTGCACGTCGTCATACGAAAGCATGCTCATTTTAAACATATTTAAAATGTATACTCCAGCTCTTACAAAAATTGGTTGGACTGAGAATATTTTAAGCTTCAGTGAGGATAGAATGCACGAATGCTCATGTGCTCAGACTTAGGTGTGCTTTAGAAGACTTCAAGTGGTCGAAGTTAGTCGTGTCACCAGTGCATTGTTTTCCTTATCCCAAAGTGCAGGTTTGGGACATAGAGCTTCGCTAACTTGAAATCTTTTGAGCACCTTCAAAGTGACAAGTTGTTGCTGTGTGTTTCATTTGTAAGTCCTCCTTCAGAAGGTGTCAAATTAATGATGAAACAAAATTGAAACTACTGGCAGTATTTCAGACTAGTCTTGCTGTGCAGCTGTGAAGGACATTCATTTAATTTATGCTGGCTTTCCCACAGAGCGATGCTCCTCCTGGACCAGTATCGCAAGAAGTCGCTACTCTTCCGCACGCACGTCGTGCTGGTGCCACTCGGAGATGATTTCAGGTTCGATAAATCTTCAGAGTGGGACAACCAGTTCAACAACTACCAGAAGCTCTTTGACTACATCAACGCCAATGAACGTCTGCATGCTGAGGTATTGGCCAATTGCTTCTGTAGCGACCAAGTGTTGAAATAGGTGTTGGATAAAAGCGGAACTTGAAAGAGTGCTAGAGACTGCATGGAAAGCTGATGGAACAGAAAGTAATGACCATTACCTTGGGAGGTGAAGAAATGGCAGCGTGGATTAGACATTGAAAGTAAATGGGTGATGTTCTAGTTGAAATGAGGGAGTCGAAGTAGGACTGGTCACATAGTGTGAACAGCTGATTAACAGTACTCTACTATAGTAAACAAGATAGGAGCTAAAAGAAGTGGAATACTGTTTAGGATGGTGGGGGAATAAAATTAGTAGTGAGATTAGAAAATTTGCAACCGTAAGATGGATCTGATTGTTACAGGACAGCAGTATGTAATCAAAGGTCTCGGGGAGAGGCCTGCGTCCACGTTGCCTATTGATAGATTTGGACTCAAGATTGAGCGTTAGTATGACACTATTTCTTCTGTTTCTCTTAGTGATTGAGTACTCAAGTTTAGGATAATGTGACACATTGTTACATGGTGAGTCTGACAGAAATGTTTGAATCAGTCATTGGCATTAGATCCAGGTGATAAACAGAAATGATCACTTATAAGTCATTTCAATTTCTCACTCCCTACTTTCGCCTATTCTTTTTGTCTTTCCACTGTCACAAAAGTTCGCACTTATTCTTACTGCCCTCATGGAAAATTTTTGCAGTTTTCATCATTATTTTCTAGAAGTTATTGTTGGTCAGTGATACTGTCTTACCAAGTGGTTGAATTAAAGTACAATGCTCTGTGTAGACTAGTACAAAGTATAATATTTCCTATCATAGATAGCCTGTGCCTTGGCCATCCTTCCTGTGTAATTGCAGTGTTTCTTTGCGGTATTAATAGGTACAGTTTGGCACCCTTGAAGACTACTTCGTAGCACTTCGTGCCGAGAGCACAGTGGACAGCAGCAACATGCCGATAGGGTTTCCATCGCTGAGCGGAGATTTCTTCACCTATGCTGACCGTGATGACAACTACTGGAGTGGATACTACACGTCTCGACCATTTTACAAGAACATGGACCGTACTGTAGAGGCACACCTTAGGTGAGCTACTCAGCTTTCCCTGTAATATTGTGTAAATTCATATGCATTCAAGCAGCAGCAGCTTATGTCAAATTATATGTACAGATCTTAGTTTCCTGCTGTCTGTTGTGCCAGGTTGCATTTATAAAGCCTTGAATGTTTTCATATTAAGTTTATTTGTACAGAATATACTTGTAGATTTTATTTTTCCCTTTTTCAAGGGTTATACAGTCGAACCTAAACACAGTAGACTTCCCTCAATTTGACTTCGGTTAATTTGATTTTTCAGTTAATTCGATCCCGACCTAAGGTCCCAGCTAGCACCAGTGCATTTCTATGGGCCCAAACTTTTGTTATTTTAATCCTAGAATTGGCCTTACAGAATTCGAACTTAGAATTCGAACTTTACCAGTGAGCACACATGCGGTTGACCCCTATGTGACCCCAATAGTGACCCCTTTAGTGGCAGCGTCTGTTTCAGCGGAGCTTAGGAGACGGTGAATGTCATCCCCTGTCGAAAATGCATATTTCAGCCTGCCGCATGAAGATTTTCAAGCAATAACCATAGCTAACCATGTCCAATTGTGGTATTTATCTGATTCTAATGTGCGCCTTTTTTTAAAAGGAAAATTCGGTTGAAAATTGCCTGCACAGTGCAATCAGATGCAAAACCAAAACCTTCTAATCAGAACTGCGGCGTTTGTATGCTTTACTGCATAACACCAATGTACCAAGGCGAAGCAAATTTAGGAAACCCGTCATCATTGTGCAACACATGTTAGACCCTTGGCCATTTTTCGTGCTAAGAAAATTGGGTGTGTGTTAGATTTCAACTTTTTTTTAGGAGCTTTAATGTCATTTCTATGTTAGTTTTTTTTACTTTGGCCACATAGAAAGTGGGCGCACTTGATTCTGGGGCATGTTAGACTTAAGCAAGTACTGCCGCATTAATCAGCGGTGTGTTCTGGCACTTTTTCTGCATCTTGTTTAATTCGATCAATTTCATTGGTCCCATCAGGGTTGAATTAATGGAAGATGACTGTATGAAGTATAAGTGACATAAGCTTAATGTCATTCAAGACTGAATTGAATTTTTATACACTCAATAAAATTAAGTAAGAAAGACAAATGAACAAGTAAATTGTAGACACACATTGCTTGTGCATGTTAAGGAGTCAGCGTGCCCTGCTTGGGCCTTCTTTGCATTGGAACGTGTTGTCGTGCTAGTTTATTCTTGCTGAATGTCATCTTCTGAGGTGCGAAGCAGCAGTCTTGTACATGCTTGAGATTTCAATGCAGTTTATTTGCTTTTTTTCTGCAGGGGCGCCGAGATCATGTTCTCTCTTGTATGGGCACGCATGGGTTACATTTTCAATGACTACATGCCACTGGTTAACAGCATGATGAATGGCCTAGTCACTGCACGCCAGAACCTAGGCCTTTTCCAACACCATGATGGCATCACTGGCACTGCCAAGAACCCTGTCGTTATCGACTATGGAGTGAGGTGAGGCTGTTGTACAGGCAATCAATCAGCCACTTGCTTTCTTACTCGTTCTTGCAGTTACAAAATTCATGGGACTGTTTTGATAAGATCAGTTTATTAATCAAAGCACTTAGTGAATACGGCAACCAATTTATGTCCAATCATTTTATCTGTCTTATCACTAAGTGAAGATTTTGTGAGAGTGTGTGTGGAGTGACAACGAAAGACAATTGTTCTGAACACCCACATCAAAGAAACAGTCAAGGTCGTGGACATTGCAGCAACGACTTAGAGGAAGGACGGAAATAGTTTGGTAATGATGACACAGAAGCTATGTTGGCAAAAAGGCAATAGCAGTTGACCATGGGGTCAACCTAAACAGAAGTGGTCAAGCAGCATTGAGATAGATTTCAGCTCAATGAAAACATGGGAAGGGTTATTGACTGGCGGTAATGGAAGATACACGTCAGAAACGGTGACACTATAGAGAAAATGATGCAGATGACTGAAGAGGGAACACATTTGCATAGCTAAATCTTCAGAAGATGATGAATGGCAGAAAACTTGTTTCTCTTCATGATTTTGAACTGCATTCAAATATATAGATCACACATAACTTAGTCCGTAGGCGGCGTAAGTCTTTCTAGAGTCTATAGGCTAAGCGTGCATGCAATTTTATTTCTACAGTAGACTTCCGTTAATTCTTCTCCGGTTAATTCGATTTTTTCAGTTAATTAAATCTTTGAAGGTCCTGGCCAGCGCCCATACATATTTGTTTGCCCAAACTTTCGTTATTTCAATCCTAAAATTGGCTTTGTCGGATGACTTGAATTGACCAGTCAGCATGCATGCAGCATGACCCGATAGTGACCCCTTTAGTGGCAGCGTCTGTCTTGGCACAGCTTATGGGACATAAAGATTGTGTTGGGCAATAAAAATTATTAAAATAAAAATAATTAAAAAGCTTATGGGACAGTGAATGTGTTGAACACACATCATTTCTAGTCAAAAACGCCTATTTTCAGCCCACCCTAGGAATATTTTCAAGCAATAACCGTAGCTCTAAATGTTTGGTTACGGTAATTACCCTATTCCAACGCGCACCTTTTTGAACAAAGTTAATTGAGCCAAAAATTTTCTGCATGGTGCAGTCGGTCACAAAACTAAAATTGCCTTTGCAACATTCGCATGCTTTGCTGCGTAACAAGGATGTATTGCAACAAAGCTAACAAAAAAAAATGTTTGACGAAGCTGACTTTCGGAAACCAGTGCCCATTGTGCAACAACTTTTGTGTGCACATTAGATTTCTGCTTTGTTTAGAAGCTTTAATGTCATTTCTATGTTAGTTAACTACTTTGGGCACAGAAAGTGGGCACGCATTTAATTCATGGGTGTGTTATAATTGGGCATATACTACCAAATGAATCAGTGTGTGGTGTTTGGGCAGTTTTTTCTGCATCTTGTTTAATTCAACCAACCGGCTAATTAGATCAATTTCGTCGGTACCGTCAGGTTTGAATTAACGGAAGTTGACTGTATTCATGTTATCTGTTATTTTTTTATTTTGTATATGCATCCATGCAATTTTCTTCTTAGGTTATTCAAATCTCTGCAGCACCTAAGAGAGATTATCACCAAGGGTGCACTGTATATGCTTCTCAATGCGCCTTCTCAAGGTGGTATTGAAGATGACCTCTTTGTTCTCCAGATGGTAAGCCAAGTGTCATGTCCCTATGCATTGAACATTTCAAGGGCGTTGAGTAGGCCGAGCTTGAGGGTACGGGTCGATTCCCAGCCATGTGGGCCGCATTCCGATAGGGGTAAAATGCAATAATGTTCATGTACTTAGATTTACGTTCTTTTACAACACCAAAAAAATCCACTCTTAGCGTGATAGGAGGTGTGGTAAGCCAGAAAAGACGCAGAAATGAAAGGCAGCTGGCGACGACGCCTTGTAGTTCCCGCACCAGCGTGTAGTGAATTTTGACGGCGTCTGCTACAGCCTAGTTCAATTTTTATCGGTAATGATGGACTACATTGTGTCCTAAAAGAGCCAGGGAGTGAAATTGGCAAGTTTCAAAAACATTTACTGAGCCACGAGGACCCAAATACGAAGTAATATTTCAAAATATGCAATGTCACACTGATGCACCAGCTCTGGGGTTGCTGCACGAAATTTAGAAACTATAACTTTAACCTTTTTCTTCTTCTCCTTTTTTTTTTTTTTGGTAATAGTCTCCTTACTGCACAACTTACGAAATTAGAGCTTTCAAAAAATACTCTATCCGTCTAAACTGTTTTAGTGTTTCTCTAAATTAGTGTCCCATCTTTAGAACCCCGAGTGGTTGAACTTAATTCAGAGCCACCCACTACGGTACAAGAATAATGGACATTTAAGAAAGACAAGCAGCTCTGTGTTGTCGTGCTACTAGCAACACAAGACAATACAAGGAATTGCCCATTCACCAAATGTACGCAGTGTCTGTGCATCTCAATTGGTAGTTTTTATTGTTCTACCCATTTTGTACTGGGCCTCTCCCCACCATACACACGCCGTGGTTGCTTAGTGGATATGGTGTTGTGCTGGTAAGCAAGAGGTCGCGGGATCGAATCTCGGCCACGGCGGCCGCATTTCGATGGGGGCAAAATCTGAAAATACCCGAGTACTTAGATTTCGGTGCACATTAAAGAACCTCAGGTGGCCCAAATTATTCCGGAGTCCCCCACTACGGCTTGCCTCATAATCAGATCGTGGTTTCGGCTCGTAAAACCCCATAATTTCTTTTTTCCTCCCACCATGTTGGCTTTGGTGAAAACCGTATTTTCACATGCACATATAATGTGTCCCAGTGTATAATGCACACCTTCACTTACCCTCCTAGGATTGGGAAAATGGGACAGAAATTGCACAGTGAATTCCACACAACATTCGAATCTTTGTAGAAGCAACCTGGCAAATTACTTTGGTGCAAAGCAAACCTCCAGAGACAATCTTGCCTTTGGGTGCGGATTTACAGCAAGGCGAATTTTGTTTTGGGTTTTGGTGTGGCTTTGCAGCAATGTGCATATTGCTACATGCATATTGCGTGTTTCTTGTGGACGATGCGCGCGGGCGCCCCGACGAAGAAGACGAACTGCTCCTTGCTCGCGAGCTGTCGGCTGAACTGGCCAGCGCTGCATTTGCCTTATGTAAATATACATTGTAAATAGTCTGCAGTGTATAATCCTTCATTTGCGTAACATTTTGGTGGAGGTGCGGGGTTCAGGTTCGGTACCTTCGGGTTCGGCTTCGCGAAAACAGGTCACGATTGCCATGAAGCCATGCCTTTAGGCACAGTTTGCCTATGGTTAGCACCCTCACTTTGTACCATGTTCTCAGAGCAGATGATATAAGTAAGCAAAAATACAGTAGAATCACGTGCGCTGAGTGTTAAGTTTTACTTGCAGGTCAGTGCTGTGTTGCTGATCTTGCCTCTGTGATTCTCTCTTTTTTTTTTCTTCTTGCACAGTTTTTTATAACCCAGTGACTTCCTCTGAGAGTGAGCTGAAAACTCGAAGTGGGATGTGCCATAACCTGCCTCTTGCACTTTGTTCTAGGATGACGTTCGGGACACTTATGATGGAATGCCGCGCAAGCAGCTTCTCACATTTACTAGGGAAGGGCGAATTAGGTAAAGTAACATGTCTACTGTGCCTTTGCATGTACTGCAATACCCCGATTCATCAGCCATCTCCAAGATATTGCCATTGTGCCTTATGTGTGTGTGTGTGTGTTTCAGATACGTTGTATTTTATAACTCCCTGACTGTGCCAAGAAGCGAAATAGTCAATCTACAGGTCTCCACTGCATCCATTGTGGTGATCGATGCCAATGGAAGCGTCGTTCCGAGCCAGCTCTCTCCTGTTTGGAACAAAGAGGAGCTCATCAGAGGCACATTTGAGGTGAGCTGCATGGCTGAACTAGATACAGTTAAACCTGGATATAACGAAATTGACAAATTCCCGAAAAACTTCGTTATAAAGAGGATTTCGTTATATGCAGGTTCAGCACGAAAATTCGAAAAATAAACGTTTACCGTATTTACTCGATTCTAACGCGCCCTCAATTGTAACGTGCACCCGTTTTCCGTTTTCGTCGAAGCACTCATCCTCTGAATGTCACACCAGGTCCATGACGCGTTGTGGCCCTAAAATTGGTTTTGGCTCATAGATATTCCGTATATAAGGGTACGGCCACGCTAGCGGCTAAAAACGTGCCCGTCATGCAGCGAGCGGCAAGTTGCCGCGCGTCAGCGCCTTGCCGCAAGGCCACCATGGCTAAGGTCCCGTGGCACGCGCGGCGGCGCGATAAGATCTCCCGCGCTCTCCGAACGTGCGAGCAATACCGCGAGCGCTCGTTGTTTCATGCGAGAGACGACGATCGTCGATTGAAAACCCGGCGCGGACCGGCGGCGTTCCGATTGTGATGGTTCCGTGACGTCACCCTCGTCGCTCTTGATTGGTTCTTCATCTCACGGCACGCGGCCTTTGCCGCGGAACCCATTTCGCGCGGCATGCCGCAAGACCCCCGATTCCTGCCGCTTTTGCCGCGCGCGGCATGACGCGTTGCCACGAGTTTTTGCTGCCTGTTTTTGCCGCTAGCGTGGCCGTACCCAAAAGTCCAAGGGCGATAACGCAGTCGCCGCGCGCCGTATGCTGTATGTGCAAGTGAAAACGTGCGAGGGGAGCCGACGACCGCGTCTAAATCTCGCGCGCGCAAGAAAAGCAGGGAGGAAGCGCGCCTTCTTCCATTGCGCTCGAGGCACCGGCAAGGGAGCGAGGGGGGAGGGATAGCGGGGCGGCGCGCGGTTGCGCAGGCCGTATCTTGAAAGCGATCTGCGTTGGGGCAGAGTCTAGCAGTGTAGGTGCGTCGGCGGCACGTATCTTTCTGCGTGCTGTGTGTTCTCGGCGCTCAGTTTGCGTTGAGGCGATAGACAACAGCACGAAGGTCACTTCGCTCGCTTCTCCAGCAGGCGCTTCCACACGCTGCCAGCGTTTGACAGCGCGTGTCCGCGCTCATCGAGTCTGATGTGCCACAGCGTGTACCAGCGCGTCGGCAACATCAGCTGGAAAAGGAGAGAGTGCCGGCTTGGCGGACTAGGCCAGCTGCAGCAAGCGGCAGGATCACATTTGAATGAAGGGAAGGGGAAAGGTTACGCCCGCGGCGGCAAGATCGCCGGGTCGAGGGATGCAGGGCCGCCTCGCATACGCACGCACGCACACGTGCGCTCGCTTCGCATTCCGTCGTGGCGGAGAAGGTGCTTCCGGTTGCTGCTCGCGCAAAAATGACAAAATTTGGGGCGAAATCTCTAGGTGGTCGGAGGGGGAAATTCGTTATATTGAGGGGGTCTCCCGCTGCCACTTCGTTATGTAGAGGTCTCAAATACATGTGCTTCTATGGAGTAATGGCGGGGAATCGAAAAACTTCGTTATATCCAGGAATTCGTTATATGGAGGTTCGTTATAAGCAGGTTTAACTGTAGTTCTTAAAAGCTCCGTCATGTGGAACTATCAAGCTTGCGTGTTTTAGACAAGGGGATGCAGGCTGCTTAAAGCCGCTCATCTAAAGCCATTAACATGGCAGGTGAGATTGCAACCCCCAACTATAAGAGCATAATTTCCTTGTGTGTAATATTGAGTCCGCGGGTATACTTTTCCTTTACAGACCTCACTGACAAATGCTAATCATGGGCCTACACATTTTCACACTGAACTGTTGCAGCATATGCTTGAAAGCACTGGAAAAGCTACAGCAACTACCATTCACACTTGCTTGCAACAGTCCAAAAAGCATTTGTTCTGATGCTTGAATGTAAAGGAAAGGTATATAATTTGTTAAGCCAGAAATGCTTTTCCTATTATATGCATGGTGAACGTCTCACTTGGGACTGAAGTGTTTTTGCCACTGGCACGTAGAATTCATTAACACACAAAAAAAAAAAGAATATGAAAAGCTCTTCAGTGCATGAATGTTACCCTTTTTCAAAGCACAATATGAACACTTTCGATATGAATAGTTATATGATATGCTTGCTTTTTAAAAATGACTACTCCTAAAAATGGCATATTTATTTTCTGTACAGTAATTGTATAAATTGGCATAAGAGTATTCTTGTTTATTTCCATATTCATGATGATATTTTCATAAACATATATACAAAGGTTTTGCAGTCAAATGAGTCATGTAATGCCTTTGCCTGATTTTCATAGAAAGAGCAGTCGGTAGACTTGGAACTATGAGCGAGGTAGTTTCTGTGCCGCTGATTGCTTGCCCAACATTGTAACCCAAGCAATTGCTTGTGCCCAAGTCAAAGCATTATGCATTCTCAGTAGCTGGAGCAGTGTCTTGGTTAGTCTACTGAATGTAAAGCAGAAAACCTTTTGAAAGCGCACGTAGTTGTTAGTTGTGGTAGCTCTGTTATAGTAGACTGCTGCACAACCGTTTTGGTTCTGTACATTTTGGCACTTAGGCTGCTTGCAATTCTGGCACAAAAGGAAAAAAAAAAAAGTGCGTTTAAGTCATTTTCTGTATTGCTGTTAGGCGATGAGAGCGATGACAATGTATGCGGAATGGAGAGGGAAAAAAATTGTGCAGGAATGGTTAGATTGAAAAAATAAAGGTGTCTCCAAAACTAAGGCACTTTCTCAAACGCCTATTAGTTCCTCGTTTAATTACTAGTGCGTTTGTTTCTAGCTGTCCTTTCAGGTTGATGTCCCACCTCTTGGCTTGGCCACGTACCGGGTGGAACACATTGAGGGAATCAGCGGCATGGTGTTCCGTGCTTCTGTCACACTTCACAATTCCCTTTCATCCCCTGACACATTGTGAGTAAACCTACCATGTCATTTGTGTTTTGCCTAGGCAGCTGCTCGATCACATGCTATCTAATAACGGCAAACACCTGCCGCTGGTGCACACTGTGCGAATGTTATGTACATTCGGTGCATGTCTTGAAAACTCTCCTTTTGTACCCTCATGTGAGGCCCTTGCTTTCCTTACTGAAGGTCCTTGCTGTGTCATGTCTGTTGTGTAACGATGCTTGAATACCTGACTACCTTCATGCCTTTCAAGTGTGATGTCAAGTACTAGTGACATCACTGGGAAAAGCGTATGAAAAGACCAGTTGCTAAATAAACATAATTTTTCTTATTTGTTTAATCAGTGTATGGCTCATGACATATCAGTGTCATGTTGCATGAGATAGCTGTAAACAGCAGTTGAGGCAGCTGTAAACAGCTGTAAACCAGCAACCAAGTGAAAGAAGTTGAGTGACATAAGCAGCTGTTCATTGCCTATGGTGTGCACCTGCTGAGAGTTCATCAGATTTCCTCAAATTTTAGGCATTTTAGATCATTAAAAATTTTTACATAGTTCATAGACTTGGGCAATTTTTTTGGACAGGTTATGCTGCATAGTTTTTTTCGCTAGTTGTTTTGCATTGCTGCCTTCTGCGTCAATACAGTTAAACCTCGACATAACGAAGTCACTAAAATCGGCAATTTGCTTCGCTATGTCGAAATTTTCTTGTATTAATGTTCAATCTTTAAGCAAATAAGTACAGTTGCTGATGAATTTTTGTTACACAGAAGGGGCCGCAAAATTTTCTGAATTATCGAGCAATAGGAAAAAGAAAATTTGAATGGAAAAAAAATTCATCCTGTTGAATTTGAGAGTCAGCGACGAAAGATATGGTTTCATGCCGTACGGATGATATGTTCACATTGGCAGTACGAATTGAAGCAAGCCACGCTTTTGTGTCTACTTCACCCCCGCAGCTGATATGTGTGTGTCGTCCACAGTAAAATGACGCTATCATGAAAAGCACCAGCAGCAGGGAGCGAATGCTTCGTCTGCCTCTTGCTTCAACGCATCGCCGAAACTCGAGATTACGCAACCTCCAGTACTAAATGCGTGGAAAGACAGCACACATGATGCCACGCCATCTCGGCACGCCCACGCTTTGCACACGCAGCAGATTACCTCTAAAACAGGGCGCTCGCGCTGCAAATGCGCTCAGCTACACTATAAATGGAGACACACGCTTAACTGCCCTCGGCCCCCTTTGTGGGCACCTAATTGCACTACTGGGAGCTTGCTGCCCTCCCCCTTTCTTCTTGCTCAGTGCTCATCCAGCCACCATCCTTCTCAGCTTACCCTTGCTCGCTTTCACTCACACCCAAAGCATACAGCGCGCGGGGGTCGATAGGATCTTATCGTACTTGGACTTATACAAGAATATGATGCTACTCCTCTTCAGAGTTCGCTCTTGGTCACAGCACATCGGGAGCTGCATTCACAAGCAGTGGCTTGTACTTCAACCATTTCACCATCTGCAGAAATTTACATTTATTATCCCGGTATTCCTTGGTGGCGGCAGGGAAATGTTATTATATTACAGTCAAGTCCCGCTACAACGTAATTCACGGGACACGCGAAACATTTTGTTGTGGTGGAACTTTGTTGATGCGAAATTATGTGTATATACGTATGCCAAATGGCAAAGCCACAGACGAAACCGAAGCCACCGTCCGGGAAATCTTCGCAATGGTGTGAGGGCAAAGGTCGAGACGTACCGGAGGTGGTCAATAAAGTGTCAACTTTCGTACATTGCGGCCAACGCCTAACCTAACGCACGTGCCCAGCCGATCGCGAAACACTCATTTTGCGGCACATGCACCGCCGCAATGAAGCGGTTTAAATTATCACAATTTCACTGCATATGTATGAAACAGTCGGCAAGCTTGGCAAGCTTACGCTTACCGGAAGTTTTATTTCCAGAAGTTGGTCAGCCTGAATTTCTTACGCCATTACTTTCAAAGCAGTCGCCAAAGTCAGTGTATCTTGCGGATTGTCATTTTCTCCAGATGACGAGACGTTGGCATCATGTTGACAACAGTGGTTGCTGCCTGTGGCGCGGCAATGCGGCCGCCGTATCCTGAAATTGATCTGCAACGTGCACAAAGTGCACGCCCCCATGGGCCTCATCTTCAAAGCGATATGCGATGTGGGCAAAGTGCAACTAGTGCCAGTAGAGTCGTATGCACTGTGCTCTCGACGTTTAGTTCACATTGAAGCTAGAGACGGCACGGAGATCAATTCGCTCGCTGCTATTGCCGCGCCTCCTCACACCAGCGTTTTGACAGTGAGTTTCCGCGGTCATTTAGCGAGATGTGTTCATGTTTACCTGTGCGCGCATGACATCATGCTTGGTAATTTAGTTAGTAAGCGAATGTTTACAAGTTTATACTGCTGATAAAACTACTATCCTTAGTTTGTATAGCTGTCTACTAATTTGCTATCGCAATTGATGCTTCCCCTTTCGGGTGAAACTGCTAAATTTTTTCCGTCCTCTTTCTGCCTCAGCGATCATCTGTGCCTTCTCCTCGAGCGAGAAAAATTTACGCTTTTTTGTTGGCCTAGCCATTTCGACTGGACACTCACCACAGAGAAAACAGCAGCGATTGTGGTGATCCCGTGCAGTCTCGTGCAGGCGCGTGATGACCACACATGGCTATGGATTGCAGTGGCTCAAATTGGTGCTTTGGATTTTATTTGTTCGCAAAACCCTCGTTCAAGCAGACATACTATCATCACAGCTTTGGAAGGGCTTTCTAATTTGACTACTCGGCAGTTCCAATTTCACTTCAGTCCCAGTTTCGTTCTCGAAAAGTTCATTGAAGCAGAAATTCCAAATAAAATGCCTTTGTTATGAAGAGACTTTTTTACAGCGCAAGCTGTTATGGGCTCATTCCAATAGCCATTTCGGGTCGTGATGATGCCGCCGCGTAACCGCTAATGCTGGAAACGCTAAAAAAGTACCCGATTCTCGCCGGGATCGAACCCACGCTTGCTGCGTGGGATCCGGATACTCTACTACTGAGCCACGCAAGCGCTTGCTATCGGGCTGCTGAAAATACCCTTAATGCAAGCACGCAGGGGGAGACGCCTCGAGCCTCCACCAGTATGGTGGCGCCATCTAGGTAAGATGCCTGGCGCAGACGACGATATGCGATTCAGACGAGGCACGCAATCAACGTGCTCCCAAGCTGCCTAGCCTCCGCCAGTGTGGTGGCGCCATCTAGTTAAGGTGCCTGCAAACGCGGCACGCCCGACATGTAAGTTGCAGTTGTAAGGCTTGATCGGGCTTGGCAGACTGCTGTGCAGAGAGCATTACAAGCCTCAGCTCGCCGTCGACGCCGGGCGGACAGTTCAGATCGTTCTCGTCAAAACGAGGCAAACAGACTGCTGCGAAGACCCTGTTGTGCGTGGTGCCCAAATTGGAGCTACTCTTGAGCCGCTCCACCAGCTTACGCTGTGACTGTGCTGCATGTGCCACGCCGGCCTGTGACTTCTGTTTTTATTACTTTCTATGGGCAGCTTATGGGAAATCGGAAAATCTTTGTTGTGGCAGAAATTTCGTTGTAGCGGCATTTGTTGTAGGGGGTTCCGACTGTATTTTGCAATCGTGTTAAACGCACTGCGTTATATTGAGGTTCTAAATACAGGGTGTTCTATGGACAAGAATTGATAAGAAGTTAAATACTTCATTATATCGAGAATTTCATTATATTGAGGTTTAATTGTATTCTTTTTCTATAAATGCTGTGTTAATTTCAGCGTGTTGGTAAATTTGCATGTGAGTGACAAATTTTCTCAGATGAAATGCCTCCATCTTGTAGATTCCAGCAAAATATGTTTTTCCCTAAAGCATATCATTGGAGGTTTCCTTACTATAAGTTGTCAGAGCTAATGAATTGGCTAATTGACTGCTAAAATGGCTCAATGCCCTGTACATGGTTCTTGTGTGCTAGGCCTGATCTGTCAAGTTCGCAGATTGGCTTAACCTTCTCTTCTTTTTTCTTCTTTCTTCTTTTTATTCTATTTAGATATTTCCCAATATCGCGCTCAGATTCAAGGGAAGATTTTCGTATACAGACGCCATATCTAGCAGCCACATTTTCGCCCACCACAGGAATGCTGAAGGTATGTAGCTCCCATGCCTGTGAATGTTTTCTTACTTTGTCTTTAAATTAATTCAAATTCTTTTCAACATGGATAATAGTTATGGCCCTTATAACTTATGCGCCTGTAAATTCTTGTAATGACATCCTTTTTCCGAAATGTGACCATATGGGCATCTAGCATTTGAATGGCAAAGAACTTACCTAGACTCGCTGTTATTGCTCTGAAACAAAAAGATAGTGCAGGTATTTCTGGCTCTTGTACAGGTAAAACACTTTTGTCTACCAGTTCATTCATTGAGCTAGTACTACTTGATACTTATGTATATACATACAATTTCTGATCATCATCGAGCTTCACAGCACTTTATGTACATTTCTTTATTGCAAACTTTTTTAAATGTTGATAGACAATGACCAATTAGCCACAGATATTTATTGTTCTTTGCAAAGCTGATTTGTTACCTGTAATTATGTTTACAATAGAGAATTCCTGACCAGTCTAATTTAAATTTGGGATGGTAAAGGTCTTGTGGGAGACGCCCACTACGCCCTAAGCGCGTCCTGCAGGACCCAAATAAAGTTTGTCCAGTCCAGTCCAAAGGTCTTCTTGAAGAACAGTGCTCTGTAACTCAAGACTAAGGACAAGATTTTGCAGATGCAAAAATACCTTTGCCATATCACTTAGTCATTATAAGTAAATACACTGATATCACGAAAAAAAATTGCAATCAGCTCTATGTGAAAGGAATGCAAACATGCCGCTTCCAACAGGTCATCAAAGGTTTAGATGGCTCGTGAGTGGCTTGTCATGCCGATACTTGGCATGTGCACAACACTAATTTACAAATGCACTTTGCATTGTTATTAATGTGCAACTGAGTGAATGGTTTGGTCACACCAAATCAATGCATTGGCTTGCCAGCTGCAGGCTAGCCAAGCCAAGCCATTGCCTGTGTCCAGAATGTGCCGTCTCAAGTTGCTATTCCTGAGTATTTGCCATTTTTGCTTCAAGAGCACATATTTCATGTTGTGAATGAACTAATATTTGATTCGCTGTGACCTAATTGTCTCACAGCTTGCATTTTCAGTCTCGTTATGGTACTAGAAAACTCATTTAAGTAATGTAGGGCCAACCATACTTTAGGTTTACTTTGTTATATCTGTGTTCTTTATACCGAGGTTAAACTGTATAGAGGAACCATTGAGATAAAGCCCCTTTTTCCTGGCACACAGCACAACTCTTTTTTAATATGGGCACTCAAATAGTTCATTGGAACATCAGAGGTCTCCTGCAAAATTACATGGTGCTTTACGAGGTATTGTTACATGCTTTTTTTGCACTGCCTCTATCATGAAGTATAAATTGACGTTTTGAACTAAGCGACCTTTCTCTTTTTTCAGCATGTTCTAGTGAAAGACCAGAACGTGAGCCTAGACATTGAGTCTTTGTTTGTCAAGTATGGTACTCGCCCCAAGAACAAGGATCGCAGTGGAGCCTACCTCTTCCTTCCTGATGAGAAGGCCAGGGTATGCACAGTTTTTGGAACAGCTCCTTGCTTAAACACATGTGACACACCAAAGTGTGCATTTCATATGTCTTCGTGTCCTCTTCTTTTTTGCGTCATAGCATCTAAATTAGGCTGAACTGGTAGTTAATATTATTAAAACACACTCTGCTTTTGTTTAGCCGAAAAGGTAGTTTATTGGTGCACACTTGAATTTCATTCCCAGGAATTCTGTGCAGAAAGGTCCTCAAACAACTCTCCCTTTTCTCTTCTATTTTTTTTTTTTTTTTTGCACTGTAATCTCTGTAACCACCACGATCTGGAATGGTATACAGAATTTTTTTAAAAATTACGTTATTGAAAATTATCAATTGTAAGGTTTATCCCTTGTATTCATTGTAAACATTGAGTAATAAGTACAGCAGAGAGATTTTTCTCAGCAAATGTAAAAGTCTGCAATAATATTTGCTTCACCCATTATAGCAAAACTAATTATATTCATGAGAGTCCCCCGCCGTGGTTGCTTAGTGACTTCGGCATTGCGCTGCTAAGCACGAGGTTGCGGGATCAAATCCCGGCCGCAGGAAGCCACACTTCGATGAGGGTGAAACACAAGAGTGCCCGTATACCATGCATTGGGTGCACGTTAGAGAACCCCAGGTGGTCGAAATTAATCCAGAGTCCCCCACTACAGTGTGCCTCCACGTTAAATCATGGTTTTGGCACGTAAAACCCCAGAATTTAATATTCATGTGTGCCCAAAGCCAGAAGTTGCCTGTGGAACAAGCTGGCATGCATCAGTCATTTTTGCAGAGCAAAGCAAAGTGCTCCATGAATGAGTAGGATTCGTCCTTGGCAATATCGGCCCAAACTGGCAGGAGGACATGTACGGCTCAGACTTGGAGACTAAATGGTTAAGAGGTGCACGACAGCTAAAAGTTTGAGAACCACTGTCTTGTATCATCTTGGTTTCCTTATTTAAAAAAAAATGCAACAATTTACGAAATACACCAATGAAATGGGGTCAGGTCAAAGCAAATAAACAGATACTTTGACTTTATAAGTTGTTGACGCAACGACTACAATAGTGACTAATGTGTCAGCCAGAGTGCGAGTAGGTTCCATGCGTCAGCCAAACATATTGGCACTGCCTACAAATCCAGCAGCTCATCACATGCTTTTACAGTAAACTAAAAGGAATAAGAATTAGAGGAGCTCTAAGAAGCAAATCATTATTAAAAAAAATAAATAAGCAATAGATTTACAGAAATGTGTGGAAGAAAGGTAGAAGAAACGGGGTTCAAGGATATTAGGTTCCAGAAATGTGTCTTGAAATACAGAAGTTGTGTCTCGGTGGTCCTTCTTTAGCAAGTCTAAACAAAATGCTTCAAGAGTGTATTGTTGATGTACCATATAGTGTACTACACTCTTAACGAGAACTCTTAATTAGTGTTCAGTCATTGATTACAGCTGAGATATGTGTTAAGCACATTTATTACCAATTGGCTGTTCACATTATTAGTGGACCTTACTGTACTTAATACTCCTGATAATTTTGTCTTTAGATACAGATATGAATATCTTGCTGTAACAGTCGCTTGTAAATTGGCTATTAAATTTGAAGCTTATGTAAAATGTTGTTAACCATAGCTCGCATATATCTTTGAAGTTTCAGGTGGCGGTTGCTTACTACTCAAACTTTCTAACTTTTTTTCTGCCATTTTTATTAACTTTTTCTTGCAGTGCACTGCTTTATGTATGGATACTGGCTAAAATGTCTCATTTTAATGCTTTCTTTTAGGAGCTGGTCTATGATCCACCTTACATTCGTGTCACTGAAGGCGTGCTCTATTCAGAAGTTGTGGCTTTCCTGCCAAATGTTGACTTCGCTGTCAGGATCAAAAACTCTCCAGGTCTGTCTACAAACTTTCACATACATATGTGCTGGTGCTCATGAAAGTTTTCAGAATATCGAAGACGATCGTTGCAGCCCCACCTGTGCAAGAATACAGCCACACAACCCCCAGTCCTCCGTTTATATTATTTAGTGGATACTGCCAGCCTAAGTGCGAAGCCCTAAGCAGGAGTGCGAGTTTAAGATATCTGGTACAATATGTAGCAGAGACCCTCCTGATACTATTTCTATGAAACTGCAGGAATAAAGCATAGTAACCAGAAAAAATATGTGATCATGCTGTTAGTGTTGTAGGGACCAGGCTTCCGTGACATTTTAAACCGGGAGCATATTACTGGGGCAGTTTCAGTAACCTATACAAGGGGGAGGGAGGGGGAGGGGGTAGAATTGGAATGGAAGGAAGAGACAGAATTGCTAGGTTGCAGACCAAAACACTCCCAGAAGTTTCTAAGTGGCAATGATGGTGGTGATTTGCCCAGAATTTTGCCTGTACTATAATTGTTCCTAGACGTCTTCCTTATTATTTTTTAGCCTATAGCTTTAAATTACCTGCTGTAGTGGTGTATCATAGGTCATAATGTGAAAAATGAAAAAAAAGGGAAAAGGGTAATAGATCAAGTACCGTTAAAAGTCGTTGACCATTACAAGTACCTCAGGGGTAATTATTTCCTCAGACTTAAATTGGGATAAACAGGTGTCATATATTTCATGTAAGGCCTTTTCCGCTCTTTGCTCGCTAAAACGGTCACTCCGGACTGCTTCACCAAGTACAAAACTATTAGCATATACATCATTAGTTCGCTCAATTCTTGAATATGGTATTATAGCTTGGTTTCCTCACACGATAAGATGTATTGATAAATTAGAAGCAGTACAAAGAAAAGCAATTAGATTTGTGTACAACAAGTATCGACGCCGTAATTCGCCTTCTGAACTCCTTGCAAGAGCAGGTCTTTTTTCAATAAACAAACGAAGCTAAGCTTCTACGTCTCAAGTTTGCATTCCAGCTCTTAAATAATGAAGTAAACGGAAATAGCCGCCGACTTCTATCGTTCTGACACCAGGCCCAAACATAGTAGACACTTGAAAGAGTATAGATTCCACAATGATACATTTAAGTTCTCATTTTTCCCACAGACAATAACAGAATGGAATGCGCTACCAGAACACGTCGTTGGTAGCAGTTCAAGTGATATGTTTGTCTCAAGGCTAACTAATTATATTTCTCTACTGCCTTAGCTTGAAAGATTAAATGTATGTATCAGTGTTTTTCATGCCAGTGATTGTTCGTGAAAAGGTTTCCTTTTTTACGTTTACAGTGTTATTATTACCTTTGTGTATTGCATACATTTACATGACTTGCAGGAAAGTGTCTTTACTGCCTTTATTCTTTGTCCACAATATTTGGAATTGTTGTCAACAGAAACTGTTAACCATGTTTGATACCACTCTCACAGTTGTATTTGTGTCCCGACCCTGCTACAGCCTTATATATAAGGCTAGCAGTATGTATTAAATAAATAAATAAATAAATAAATAAATAAATAAATAAATAAATAAACAACCCTCTATTTTTAAAACTACAGTATCACACCTCGAAGGTGTGGTTTACGCGAAGGTGTGGCTGGCCCCCGATATGGAGATATTGTCTAAATGGCATGAAACCGTATCTTTCGTCGCCAACTGTCAAATTCAACAAAGTAACCTTTTTTCTTTCAAGTTTGCTTTTCCCGATTTCCCAATAATTAAAAAAATTTCGTGGCCCCTTTCGTGTAAGAAATGCATTTAAATTTAACGACAGCTTACAAAAACAAACCAAAACACAAGTGTCGTATGTGGCGCAGTATATCTACAGAATGTAAAAACAATTTGACCATGAAAAAAAAATCCACCAGAAGGCATGGTGCACGATGCTGTGCAAGGTGGTGACAATATCTTAACCCGGACTGTATATTCAGACTGCAAGTAAATTCTGCTTCTCAGAAATTTTTACATTCTGCAAAATTCTATGAGTAGCCATTCAGCAATGAGAGTGAGTGTTGTTGAAGGAAAGCAATGAGTCGAAGGTGTACTATTAAACTCGAACTGTATGAATTTTTGTTCTTTTGTAGGCGTTGATGGAGTTGGCCTTGACATCCAGAACATAGTGGACATAACAAAGTCGGTGAACGAGGAATTGGTAATGCGCCTCAGGACGGGTGTCCACAACGTGGGACCTGAATTCTACACTGATATCAACGGACTCCTGGTCTGTGTTTATTCATTCAATTGTCACATGTTTAATTCCATCAACACATTGTGTCTTGACTTGGTCACAGCTTCACATGCACAAGACTTCAATTGGAGTCCATACGCAATCAAATGCTTAGACAAAGTTTTCTTCACTTCTTTAGATGTCACTTTAAAGGGGAGACACTGCAGTTAAAACAATACTATAATTATTTATGAATGTACATTGATAAGGCTTGCTCTTATGTCGTTTGATGTGCTGAATTCAAGTATGACACAATATGTTGATCTCAATTTTTTTCTTTTATAATAAATAGCTGCCGACTCCATAACAACAGTATGGTTTCAAAATTTAAAACAGCATCAGGAGACGGGATAAGAAAGTGATACACCCAATATTTCAAAATCATGTACTACTAGCCTAACAGCAAACTCTCTTAACAGTATGGTGCAGTTCAAAATGCATTTCAAGTGCAGTGCATCTTTATGGTGTAGGGGTGCGTTGAGTAGGACTCCTCAGTACATCACAAAAATTGGAAGTACAGTAGAACCCCGGTGATACGAACCCGGCCGGTATGAATTTCGGTGCGATACGAATTCGTGACATTCCCCGGCCGAAATACATTGCTCACAATACGAAAAAAATCGGCTGTTCGGAGCATGTTGCCGCGCCGTTACGGATCATACGAACGCGTGAGCAACAGCGGGGCGGCGGAGCCAGTGGGGCGGCCAGCACAGACAAGCCGGCACAGCGGGATCTGGGCGGGATCCATAGTCGCTAAGCAACCGACTACGTCATGCGGCTGCGCAATCTCTCATTGGTCCCCACGTTGAGCGGACCGGACCACATCACAGCCTAACCGATGCTTAGCGAGAAAGTAGACGAGGACCGCTGCTGCAACGACGACCAAGGTGCAGCCCTGATGGTCAAAACGCTCCCTGCACTCGACGTGCTCAGGCGTTCAGTGGCGTGCAAAAACATTCCCAAGATCACGTGTGCGCACTTATACGCCTTTCAGAAGGCGATCGTTGACGATTTGGGCAAGAAGAAAACGACCCGTTGATACGTTTTTCAAGGGACCGCGAAAAAAAATACAGAAAAAAAAGCCGCAGTTTCGCCCGAAAGGTGAAGCAACGGAAACGCAGCAGCAGCAGCGAGCGAATTGACCTTTGCGCTGTCTCTCGCTTCAACTCGAACTAAACGTCGAAGTGCGTGCATATGAAGCTACTGGCACTAGGCGCACTTTGTCAACATCGCAGATCATTTTGACAATAAAGTCTGCGCGGGCGCCCACTATGCGCACGTTGCAGATCGCTTTCAGGATACGGCACCTGCGCGGGTGCGTCGTATCTGCAAGGTGCCGGTTGCTTGGTTCAACTCATCGGTCGCTTCTTGCAATGTACAAGCTGGCTGTACCGCTAAATTTACGTGACCAGCACATTCAAACGCAACGTAACATGCAGGAACATTATAGATTGGCGAAGTATCACGGGGAACACCCGGTAATTCGAACGCGAAAGCATTTGCGATGGTTAATTTGAACATACCGCGCACCGACATTACTCTCAGCAGCGCGCCAAATCACGTGGCTCTGACCGGCATTGCTCCGACACGAGCAAAAGCTTAGGTGAGACTCCTCAACGCCGCGCGGAAAAAAAAAAAACCGCGGCATCACGGCAAGGTCGCCGTTTTTGCGTGGTGCCAGGAGATGCGTGCACGTGCCGACGTCTCGGCCACCGCTGCGTCTGCAGCGCAGAGGGAAGCAACGGCAGAGGCCCAGTCTGGCCAACGCTCGCTTCAATGGCAGAAAACGAAACTTCAGGGAGCGGGCTAAGCTGCCACCAGGCCGGCGGGAGCGGCGGGCGTGCACGGAGAGAGTCGAAGGTGAGGGGGCTATGAGGGTGTTGAGAGGAAGGGCGAGGGGAGCCACCGAAGTGACAGTTGCCGAGGCCAAATCCGCTTCCCTGCCGCCCTCCTCCCTCACCTGCGACATTCCTGCGCGCGCCCGTCGCTGTGTCGTCTCTTCCTCTTCACAACCACAATCTCTCTCTCTCGCCATGCCTGTGCTGCCCGCTCCCTGAAGTTTCATTTTCTGCCGTTATCACGAAGCGAGCGTTGGCCGACGCGGGCAGTTTCATGGCCCTCGCTCGATATGTGCTTGCGCGCCGCGATATTTCACGAATCGCACCGTTCGTACATCGTGCTATGGTGCACGAATATTTCAAAAATAAGTCTTTTTAATTAGAACAAATTTTTGGACCCCTTTGAGTTCGAGTTATCGAATTATCCAGATTCGACTATACATGGAAGTCAATGAGATTAAGGTCGGGACCGCGAAAACGCGACGTAGCAGCCGGGAAAACACAGCAGCGAGGAAGGTATCAATGGGATTCCACTATTAGAAATCTTTCCTGGTAGAAATAAATTCATTTTTCTTGATATTGTGTATGTTTTGATGATACGAATTTCGGGTGATACGAATATTTCACGCGACCCCGTGAGATTCGTATCACCGAGATTTTAATGTATAATGGTCGCACAGTATGACTAACCACTGTCATGCACATCGGTCACTCTGTTGCTGTCATCACAAGCCACATGATGGCCATGTTGCTGAAAGTTGGGCATGCACTGCATCCTCAACCTCCCTTTTTCACTGTGTGCTTCCAAAATTTAAAACAGTGCTAGGAAATGGGACAAGAAAGGGAGACATGGGATAAGCTTGGTCCTCTGCTGTCACTTCTCTCGGAACACAGAGCCTCTTCTTGGCTTCTCTCCCCTATTATACTGTCAAGTGTCTAAAGTGCTCCACTTTCGGCCATATCCTCTTTGTGGTGTTTTGTGCAGAAATAAGCTCTCCTTCCAAGTACTACTTTTCTATGCACATGTCTTTAAAGGGCAACTGCAACAAAATTTTACTTTGGCTAAATTGGTAATAAATGAGTGGAGTATACTACTGAAGCAATCTTGGCAAAGCTGCAGGGCTGGTAATTGTCTAATTTTTTATTAGCAGCCTTCTAATAGCACCTAAGCAGACGACTCATGCACCTGGTGGTTAGCAGCTATGACATAAGTCCCAGTACCTTGCCTCCAAGATTCTTCAGTGCCACTGACAGCCACAGGCAGTGCCTAATCTCCAAGGTCATTCCAAGTCGTGCGATCTAGACGTATGTTGCTTCCTGCAACCGGTAATGTGTTGTTTAATTTTTTCATTTTTTTTTTTTCCCCTCCCAGTGTTGGTATCAAGAACACCTACTTCAGTGTGCTAAAATTTTTTTGGAGTTGGCCTTTAACCATTCCATTTTTGCAGTGGCAAATTGGCAACGAGCAACTGATCTTTTGCATTTTTCCATCAGATGGCAAAGCGACGCACCTTGGCGAAGCTGACACTGCAAGGCAACGTCTATCCGATGCCTAGTATGATGTTCATTCAAGACAACAGCACAAGGCTGTCGCTGCTGTCTGGGCAACCACTCGGCACAACGAGTCTGTACACTGGTGAGACTTAGTAACGGCTTAGTGTGCTGTTCATTTTCATTTAACTGAGTTAGATATTGACATTAGACCTGTCAACTTGTATGATTTTGTCATATGGTGCCCAATTTTTAGAGCTGTTTACGATTGTCGTGTTGACTCTAGTCATTTTTCGACTTTTTCTTTGCATCTAGTTCAAGGCTGAACTGATTTCCAAAGATTATAAATACAGTCACTGACTGATTTTTCAGAGCATGATTTTTCGTACCCATCGACTAGTTAAACCTACCCGCAGCAAGAATATCAGCTCATAGAACCAATGTATAAGACCCGAAATTGGGCTGCTGTTACTTGCATATTTTATAATTTATTAATAAGCTTCATAAACATTTCCGCTTGTGGCACAGATCATTATTGTTGCGACTATATATAAATGGAGGGCCTGTTCACAGCATCCTGATAGAACGACGTCTATGAATATTTAATAATAAACAATCAACATGCTCAGCATAACATACAATTCTTTATTTTATTATGGTTTGTCACCTTCAGGTGTTGTGTTTCTTGTTATCTAATGTTGGCAGATCTGCAATGAATACACCAAAATGGGAAACAGTCACATACTGCAAAGTGAGCATTCAAAAGATATTTCACACCAGTGATTTAAAACCAAGCGTTTTCTTCGCTGAAGTGTGAGAAATTACTGTCGAACCCACTTATTGTGACACCGTGCACAGCTGACGCAGCTACGAGCAGTGCAAAGATGAAATTATTTTTCTGTTTTTTTGACATTGCAGACATGTATATTTTTCATTTATTTAACTCAAGATTAAGAATTATGTATTGTTGAGAATGTTCTCGCGATCACGAAATCAGCCAATAGCATTGTTCGGCCCGCTCCTTTGGTGTGACGGCATTGTGGAAGCAAGGGCAAGCGATTTTTTGCTGCGTTTGACATGACATTGGAAATTTCATGCTGCATGCATTGCAGTAATATTTGGCCCACATGTTCACAGCAGCCTCTGCGACATATCGGCAATGTTTTTTGCTGTTTCTTTAATAAATGTTTCAGGCCCCTTTAAGACTTCCTGTAGTAAATCATAGGCATTGTTTGCCAGCATGCATTAATACCAGTGTGTCCATATCTTCCCGAGACCCGGCGCAAGCTTAGGGACATAGCTTCTTTTTAAAGTCGGTTCTTATTATTGACTGGTGTGTTACAAACATGAAAAACCAAAATTTGTTTATATACAACGGTTACAGGCTGAAAGAAGCATCTCCATGTACATGGACGAATTAACCACCTCTTAATGTTCGTTAGGGGAGAAACCACTTTTAGATCAAGATACAACATCATGTGGTGGGTTGCTGTGTTTGTGCTGTGTTCTGGACTTCTGTCATCCTGCGGTACTGTATATGTACTTTACCTGCTTTACCGGTACTTTTCATCGTATATGATGACACAACAGTCTAGATCAACTTCGCGCCATTTTATCAAGCACAGATGGCAGGAAAATGACTCAACCACTTCCTTACAATTCTGCAGGCATCTGACTTCATATTCTGATTGAATACGTTAGGTGTAATCATTGTCAAGTGAGCTTTGCAAAGGATTGAATGCAGTGTGCAATATAATGTACAGTGATTCAAGTGAATACTCGGACCACATGGCGGCCAGCGCTTTTTTCACAACTCTGAGAGAGCGCTGGGCGATTGCTGGGGCGACAAGCGCAGTCACAACGCATCACGAAAGCTTTCCCATTCATCGCATATTGCAATGCATCCGCTCGGTGTCCCCAGGGCTCGACAGTGATGCAAAAAGTGCCTGCAGCCATTTGCGCCAAGTATCGCATTTCAATCGCTGAGCACTGTACAAGGGTACAATAACCACACTGTTATTGAATATTAGTTTGTCTGCTGGGGAATGGAAGGCCAGAACTGTGACATGCGTTGTTGTCAACGTAGTACATAAGCTGGCATTCCACATTTTACTTCTGTGTGGCTGTAGGACTCGTGGACGTGTTTTTGGATCGGCGACTCAACCAGGACGACAAGCGGGGCCTGCAGCAAGGTGTCATGGATAACCTCAAGACGCCAAGTCAGTTCCGGCTCCTGGTGGAGAAATTTTCCACAGAATCTCAGGTCAGTTTTGCGCTGCAATTGAGCTTTTCCAAATAACCTTTGCTGAAGTGTCTCTCTTTTTTAAATGTACTCCTCCTAACAAGTTCAATGTTTCGTGCCAGCAACATTCATGGCGGAGTTGCTTTGTTTCTTGCTTCACAAAATTATTTGGTTACTTAGTTCTTGATTCAGAGATCTGGCTGTAGTCTTATTCACATTTTCCGATGAAAAGAAAGGAAAAGAAATGTGCTGTGTTGTCTTTACAGAGTAAGTATTATTCACTGAAGAAGTTCAATTTCAAAACTAGTGACTACACTTTCCTGCAATCTAAAATGATCACACTGCTCAATGAAAATTCAAAATTGCATATTCTTATATACATATTGTTTCTTTTGTCTTATCCATTTTTGCTGTGGTGTGCTTCAAAACTGTAGGTTGCTTAACAAAAGAAATCAGTAAGTTGTCATTCGGTGTCTCATTCCTGTTATTTACAGTGCATTCTTTATTACATTGTACTAGGTAACGTTCTTCAAAATTTGTATGCACTGGTAGTGCACCTTGTGACTGAGTAGCAGACAATCTTTTTAAAAGCATCTCAAATCCGACCTTGTGAGATTGCATGGGCTGGTCAGCACCGCTGTATGTAGTGTGGTCCTGGAGCAAAAGCTCATTCAGTCCCCACAGGGATTGATGGTGCTACAATGAGAAAACAGAGTAAAAGGACCAAGTGTTTTATTGATAACGACCTTTATGAGATTGAAATGCTACACCCTATCTGCGTGGCATGAGCTGAAGCTCGCTGTGACTCAAGTGTGGAACAGGAGGAATGTGCCAGCATGTAACTGTTGAGGACTGCTCCCAGTGGCAACACTAAAAGAAATGTACCGTCGACTAGCGTCTTAAGGCAACTCAGTCCAGTACGACCATGCACCTGAGGCAAGCTTTGCTTGTTTGGAATTGCATTTGAAAGATCAATGAAAGATGCGCGGTTCGCCTTGGGTCAAGGGCCTTTTTCAAGGCTCATGAGCAAAGAGGTGACCAGAAAACACAGGAGTTCAATATGCACCGTTTCATCACTCAGGGAGTTCTGGCTGCTGACTCAAGCCATTGGGGTAAAGGAGAATGTATTGTGCATGAACAGACCAGTGATGAAAGACCTTGATTTGTGTGATGGTCTACAGCAGTGCGTGTTTTACGGCCTTGCTGCTGTACGCTTACCTCGGCGGCCAGATGGAAGGTGGCAGGCTTGTGCATATGAATTTCAAAAACATCTTCATGATGGTTCACTACCCTCTTTACCCAGACATGCTCTGTGAAGGCAGTACAACAGCACGCACATGGTCACCACAATGCAAATTTTTTTTTTTTTTTTATGTTGCAATTGAAACTCAAGTTGTGTACACAAGGTGCTGACAGCTGGGCTGCCAAATTGCACCTAGTTTCCACTGCTCTGTATTATTTTCATTCATGTTTCTTTATGCGACATCATGAACGTCCGTTTACAAACTGAACAAAAAAGACGCACTGTCATTAGAAGCTAGAGACTTGAACATTCAACTGAGAAGACTAACACCCTTTCTTTTATTTATTTTTTTTCTTCCATTCCTTTGGACAGAAGGAGACGGCATCAGTCAGTCACCCATCCCTTCTGGCACACCACGGGTCCCTCAGCCTGCTGCATCCGCTGTTCACGCTGATTCACAGCCGGCCACAACGCATGTCTGACCCGCCCCTCAAGAGCTCATTCACACCCTTGGGTGGCCCCTTGCCCTGTGATTTACACCTCATGAATCTGCGCACGCTGGCTCTGCCCAATACAGCCCCAGTGGGTGCCAAGTAAGTCCTCGCTGCTCTTCATACTCAAAGAACTTGTTCTTCATATACTCCAATGTGTGTGAAGTGCGAATACACTTTTGTACTTAGACTCAGATGTATGTTAAGGAAACCTGGGCAGCCAAAAGTTAATCTGGAGCTACCCGCCACAGCATGCCTCATTGTCCAGTATGCAGCTTTGGAATGTTAAATCACATGAATTACAAAATTCTTTGTGTCACATGCTAGCTTTATGCAAGATCTGGAAGAGTTGTCAGTTGTTATATGTAGTGAAGTTTTTGTGTATTTAAATGTAGGGTGCTTTTATATCACATATTACATCACATAGCCGTCTTTGCCACACTTGGTGCCAATCGTGTTCGCTTTTCTGCCCACACCTCGAAAGCCTTGCTCGTGCAAGTGTTTGCCTTCTTTACTGAGGGTAAAGATGTACCACCCTCCCTGTGTTCCGCCATTGTGTATGGGGCAGTCGTAATCTGGAAAGAGTTTCAAACCAAGCAGCACTGTCACTTGTTGGGTATCTTTCATTTGTAGCAGCTGAAAGTTGCACAGCTGTTCCCACATGCTTGTTTAGTAGCATAAGGTGAGAAAATTTAAAAAAATAAAGTGGTAGAAAAGACAATGTGCCACTGGTGAGGAATGAAGACCACTGTCTTTGCATTCCACTTGCAGTGCTCTACCGATTCAGGAGTGCTGTCTGTGTAAAAAGGCTTAGAGTTAGACCAATGAGACCCATGATGGGCACAAAACTCGAGTATGGCATAGCACTAATATACTTACGAAATGAAACACGACAGGGAAACCTTAAGGGGACACTAAAGAGAAAAATTATATGAGATGTGTTAATAAATTGCCTTTCCACAATACCAAAAAAGCAACTCTTGCCACAAGAAGGTGCTTGGTAAGCCAGAAAACGCTCAAAAACGAAAGACGGATGGCGACGCTGTGTTGAAATTCACACACCAGCCCGCCGTGACGTCGAGGATTTTGACGCCGTCTGCTTGGGCCTAGTGAAATCTTTATCGGCAAAAATGGACTGCATTGTATTCTAGAAGATCCAAAGACTGAACTTAAGAAGTTTCAAGAACATTTAGTGAAGTGTCAGTGCCTTTTGTCACACTGACAGTACGCACCAGCCTTGGGGTTTTGGCACGAAATTCAAACATGAAACTTTGACCACATTTTTCTCTTCTAATGCTCAACCTCCATGAAATCAACGAAAGTAGAGTTCTTAAAAATACTTCATCATATCAGTCTAAATGGATTCAGTGTTTCTCTTTAGTGTCCCTTCAAAGTAGAACACTTTATATGTGTAATCACTAGAGTGTGCCTTGTCATGTAGCTACAAATCTTTTCACTAAAGGTGAAGCAGACTCTGAACCAAGTGTATGAGCGAAAATGACACGATGTCAAATGAACTGGAGACAGTGCAAATGAAATTATGCGCATCAGTCCTAAATTGATGGGTTTCATTCCGTGAGTATAGTACATTAAAGGGGCAATAAAGGACAACACTTGAACAGTTTCTACTGGTAAAGTATTCTTTCAAAACTGGCTTCGTTCATTTGGCATAAAAAGTGTGATTATACAGTTGAATCTCGTTAATTCGAACACGCTTAATTCGAACTGCCGGTTTATTCGAGCTAACACTCTGGTCCCGTCAAAGTTATGTGTATTTCAATGGGCGAAAACGCTCGGTAATTCAAACGCGAAAGCATTTGCGACGGTTAATTCGAACATACCGCGGCCCGACAATGCTCTCAGCAGCGCGCCAAATAAGGGTACGGCCACGCTAGTGGCAAAAACGTGCGTTTTTGACGCGCGTTCAAAACGTGCGGCAATATCGGCAGGAATCGGGGGTTTTGCGGCGTGCCACGCGAAATGAGTCCGCGCATCAAAAATGTGCGTTTTTGCCGCTAGCGTGGCCTGGCCGTACCCTAACGCGGCGGTGCCTCCGACCGGCATTGCTCCAACACCGCCATAGAGCAAAAGCTTAGGAGAGACCCCTTCATGCAGTGGCGGAGGCCCAGTCCGGCCAACGAACTGCCCACTGAGGTGTCTCCGGCTGGCAACCTGGAGCACGTGAGGTGTACGTCATCAACCCCTATAAATACGACTGCGGAGCACACAATAAACGTTCCATTTTCTACAGTCACCATGTAGTTATTTATTGTCTAGACGCGACGTATCAGTGGCGACGAGGAAGAAGCGAAAGCAGCGGGTGCACAACGCAAGGAAGGCAAGGATGAGCCTCGGGAAACCACCCGTGTTCGATGTCTACATGGACTATGACGATGTCGTCAAGGTAAACTTGGACACCTGGCAGATCCGTGAAAAGCAAGTCCATTCATCTTTGAAAGATGGCTGGCGCTGAACTTACTCCAAACGGAAGTCTGTTGAAGCAGAATAGGCCCTTGTGGGTGTTGAGCACAGTCAATTCTTTAGCTTTGTCGTCCAAGGGTAGTTGGTTGTAAGCTTGTGTCAAGTCAAGAGTGGTGAACACTTCGCCGCCGTTTAGCCGTGCGAAAATGTCTTCTACCCGTGGAAGCGGATATTGTTCAGTAACCGTAACTGTGTTCACAGTGAGACGGAAATCTCCACAAACGCGGATGGATCCATCCGGTTTCACAACAGGTACGACAGGTGTGGCCAGCAAACGCTCGCTTCCCGATAATGGCAGAAAACGAAACTTCAAGGAGCGGGCTAATCTGCGCCGAACCGGCTGTACCGGCGGTGCCGGCGGGCGCGCACGGAGACAGTCATAGGTGAGGGAGTTGGGAGGGAGTTGAGAGAGAGGGCGAGGGGAGCTACCGAAGCCACTGCCACCGAAGTGGCAACTCCGCTTTCCTGCCGCCCTCCTCCCTCCCCTTCGACGGTCTCCGCACACACGCGTCGCCATGTTGGCGCCGTCCACTCCCTGAAGTTTCGTTTTCTGCCGTTATCGGGAACCGAGCGTTGGCCGGCGTGGGTGCAACTCGCTATGTGCTTGCGCGCCACGAAATTTCATGACTCGCACCATTTGTTCATCTTGCTATGGTGCTCGAATACTTCAAAAATACGTCCTTCCGTTAATTCGAACTTCTTTTAATTCGAACACATTTTCGGGCCCCTTTGAGTTCGAATTATCGAGTTTCGACTGTATTACTGCGGGAAATGGGGGCCGAACTTCTTTTCATTTGAGATTTGTGCCAGAACGTCAGCGCCAGTACGTCAATGTGACATCACAGATTACAAAGTGTCTTCTCCTGTCTAGGCCGTTTTGGTGCAGGAAAACGTTTTCACAACTTCCTCTTTGGGTTCGATTAGCATGCAGTGGAATTCTTTTTTATGATAAGCAGTTAACTAGACCATAGCAGGCTCTGTCAAAATCCACGATATCACTGTGCAGTAATGTGGGAACCTACCAAGCTTCTTCTTGCAGGAAGGGCTGCTGTGTTACCAGGAAGTGTGATTTACTATCTAGCTTAACTTAATAATTTTCTCTTATTTCCTTTTTAATTTTACCAATCTGTGGTCAGATGACTGCTTTTGCATTGAGTACTACTATGATTTATTGCAGTGGAAAAGTGCATTTAGGGGCTGCATTAGCATTGCTGCAAGTTATTCTTCTCCTGCGAGTGAAGAAGTCTACACGTATTGTCTGCAGTAACGATTTCAACTGACGAATTCTGGCTAGTTGGCTCTGAAAGCATTATAGCATACATTACTACAGTAAAATGCACCTTTGCAATCACTCTGTTGTGATTAATATTTATGCAGGGCACCTGTCAGGCGGCCAGGTCTGTTTGCTACTTCATTGTGCTACATTCTCTCCATGTTTCTCGGTTCCATGGCACCGTTCTGTGAAACAAAGTAAATTTCCATGATTTTGTCCGAGTTGTGTTCATAACGCCATACTCATTGCAGCCTCTGCCAAAGACATGCGTGGCCATAACAGCTGCCTGTTCATTCTGTAGTGCTGCTATCGTTAGCTCTGGCTTTGAGGATATCAAGTTTGAGGAAGAAATTCACCTCTGCTTTTGTATGCACTATCAAGTGCCACACAGCCTATGCACTCAACATGTTTTAATGAGGGCCGTAATGTTGGGCACTTTTGTGCCTCTCATTGTAAAAGCATTGTGTGACAAATCATGTGCATTAGTGCAATTTTACGAATGTTTCAGTTTCTGCACACACACACACACACACACACACACACACACACACACACACACACACACACACACGTTGGCTAAATGTAACCAAGACATTCTGTATGAATGACTTTGATTTGGACGATCCTATTCTAGGTTATCTTCCTTGGCACCTTGGCTGTAATATCTTGCTCAGCTGCATCAAAGCAGTCGGTCCCAAAAAACAATGGTCCTGTATCTGTAACTTACACTTTTCATCTCCACTTGAAGAGACAGCAGCCAAGATATATTCATTGTCAAGGTTTTATGCTGCGCTCACTTGTGGTTTAACTAACCAGCACACTATGCCACTAACTTTACGAAGCTTTATAATTATAGTTAGAAAAATTCTGGTAATATTTTCACGAATGGAATCCTATGTGCACCCTTGCGTATGTTGTTACGAGTGCTTTAAGGGGAGGAGCTTTTAGGGTATATAAAAAATGAGCAAAAGTGGCAAAAACATTTCTAAGTCATCTCTACTATAGAATTAGCTTGTAACTAACAGAGTAAAAGGAGGCTGTGTGCAAGGGGTAGCATAGAGGCTAGCTTTTCTAAACATTGAGTAGAATTCTTGTGCTCTCAGAAATTGTTTACTCGGGTAGCCCAATTTTTGTCTGAATTGTTTCCTTGTGCTGCACTGCTTTCTTTAATTTGTTGCACATCCTTTCTTTCTTTCTGTGCTTTTTATCAAACAGACCGGAGTCATCCTGGACCCCCAGCAACACAACAGCCATGTTCTTGCACCGCCTCCCCCATGACTGTCGGCTGCGCTCATATGCCATGCGGTGTACCCAGCAGACCGATTCTGTGGTGTGTGCAGCATTAACGTGTTTTTCTATTGCTTCTTCATTTGAAACACCTTCTTCACCATGAATTCCTAACCTTCCTATAACGAACACAGATACAATGAATTGTCTGATATAATGAAGCAAATTCAAAGTATTTTTCATGAATATAAGCATATACCGGGTGCACGAGGTAATTTGAGAACACAAATGTTGGCTTCAGGCAGAGAAAAATATCTACAGCAAAAATAGACATATTTTCACCAAACTTTGAGAAATACTCCTCTTACGGTTTATTTCCAAATCTTCCATCCGCAGCAATAACCGATTCATTTCGGCTTTGGAAACGGCTGCATGCATGGATCAGGTGATCCTTAGAGATGTTGGCCATTGAGTCGGCTATGGGGGCCTTCAGCAAGTCTTTTGTATTTTGTGGCTGTTTGTTGGCCTCTCAACGATGCCTCAATCATAGTAGTCGAGCGGATTTAAATCTGGAGAACTAGGAGGCCACAAGTTGGGAGTGCGTAGTCGTAGAAGTTGTCAGCCAGCCACTCCTAGGTGATGCAGGCGGTGTGGGCGGGAGCCGAATCTTGCTGAAAGACATAAGGTCGTCCTTTCGAAACAGTCTCTATTTAGGGCTTTACAACCGTGGCAAGCTCCTCCACGTACGCGGGAGCATTAACGCAGAGCCCTTCTGCAAAAAAGTGTGGCGACATGACGTCACCCTCGTTGCTGACGACGGCTAACACTATCACAAGCAACGGAAATTTTGTGTGCATCACTGTAAGCGCCTCATCAGCGCTTGTGCCAAGCCACCTGTTGTTACGGCGGTTAACAAAGTTCTTTTCATCTGAAAAAAAAAAAAAAAGCATTCCAGGCTCCTCAGGTCTCTTCAGCTTGCTTAGTAAGCTCTTGGACCAGAGCAGACGATTCTCCTGAGTTTTATCAGACATGAATTGCCCCCTCCTCATGACATAGGAATGGTACCTCAAGTCCTCGAGCACAGTGAGCCTGACAGTCGACTCTGCGACTTAAAGCTCCTTTGCAATGGCCTGCATTGACTTCCCTGGGTCGTCACTCACGATGACTTGCAGCCGTCGGAGAAGATTAGGGGTTTTGACGACGTCTGACCGCTGACTATGCTTTTTCCTATTCGCCACAGATGCCACGTCACCGCCAGAACATATCAGTTCTGTCCACCATTTGTAAATGAACGACTTCGGTACGATCAGAAAGGTGGCGATTTCCAAGTCGCTGAGGTGTGTGGCCAGAGCGACGAGGACTGCATGACATTTCATTTCCTGCATCAACCTGTACGCTTCCATCTTTGAACAAACTGCACAGTATGAATGATAAGGGGTCAGACAACAAGAAGTCGCATGCCAAGAAGTCGCACACCAGCCTGCTGGTGTTTATGGCGATAAGGAATAATGTTCTCAAATACCTCACGCACCCGGTAGATATATATGCTTAATAAATGTTGTATATAACGAAGGTATTTTTATGGCAGATGCAACTTAATGAGGTTTGACTGTACCCGCCGTGGTTGCTCAGTGGCTATGATGTTGGGCTGCTGAGCACGAGGTCGCGGGATCGAATCCCGGCCACGGCGGCCGCATTTCGATGGGGGCGAAATGCGAAAACACCCGTGTACTTAGATTTAGGTGCACGTTAAAGAACCCCAGGTGGTCAAAATTTCCGGAGTCCCCCACTACGGCGTGCCTCATAATCAGAACTGGTTTTGGCACGTAAAACTCCTAATTTAATTAATTAACTGTATTGCAGAGGGGATAATGCAGCATAAATTGTATACATACAGTAGAACCTTGTTGATACAATCCCATTAGGTACGATTTCCCGGCGTCAACGTTCGCAATCAAGAACACAAATAATGACCCAGTACAGTTACGCTTTCTTACTGGTTCGTATGTTCCCAGAAGACGCAATGTTTCAGCACTAATGTTCAGCACATTGCCAAACTACGATCATATGACATGTTTTCCGGCCGCTAGATCCCGGGTAAAGGCGCGAGCCACACACAATCAAAAACAGCAGCTGTAAGCTGCAGTAGCTTCACCACAATACTCGCCCACCCGTCTCGCGTGAAAACACTGCTGCGCACTCGGTTTCCCATTCCAGTGCCAGCAAATCTCCTCCCTGGTCGTCGCACACCATTCACAGCTATCGCTGCCAACCCTATTGCGATAAACATCTTTACCTATCTGTTTCACAGCGCATGGGACATTAACAGTGCCGTTGGAAGCATACTGTACATTTTTAACAGGTGATAACCCAAATGCACTGCTGTTTCCCACTGCATACGGCGGGAACTGAATGTCATGTTTCACTCAGGTGTCATCATATTCCAACATCACGCACCAACTCAATTTTGCGTGGGGTTTCCCATCGCCGTCTTAAAACAGTATGCAATAGGCCAACGACAACATACGTCCCTGGTTGCTCAGACCCCACCAGCTCAACGCACTTCAGCAACTCGTGCTGCAACGACTTGCACAACGCTTCACATTACGTAGATGTCAAGCACAGTCAAGTCTGTCAAATTTTTTGTGACTTCGGATAGGCTGTTTTCCCAGTTAGTGCATGATTTCGAGTTTTTTCCTAAAGCATATGAACAAGGCTCTACTGTGTGTGGAACAGTATAACGATAAGGAAAGAAACAAGGAGTGTAAGTAAGTAACAAGGAAAAAGCGTAACACTGTCAATGGAAGTGATATTCAATAATGACTAGAACTCGGCATTCAACCGGCAACCTTCGACACCAGATATTACTTGGGATCCCGTTCCACTTTGAAATGATGCCGGGAAAGAAAAGGCAATTAAAACATCGCTCCTGCACCTTATTTCACAGACCTTAAGTGCACGTTCATGATGGTTGGATACAAAATAGGGTGGGAAAAGTTACAAGTCCTTATCTATACCAATCTTGGAAGAATGGATGCAATAAGAGAGTTGGAGCTTTATTTTGTGTCTACATTGATTTTTCTTGTCTGTATTTCTGCTTTCCTCCTTGCATTGAGGTCATATGCTGCATGAAACATATGAATATGGTTTTAACAACCATTTCGTTGGTTAGTTATAAATACTGACTTTGCATTGGGCTAATGGGCGTCGCAGAAATAAGGCCTGTTTGCACAATGGGACTGATAAGGATGTCTCAATTTCCTGCTGTTTTTTTTATATGTGTGTTAATAATTGAGAGACATACTGGATTGTTTTCTATAACTCTATATCAAACTGTTAATGAATTTTCTTGTAAATGAATCACATTACAATTCCATGTTATCACAATCTCTGTGTCGAATTTTCAGCATTTTTCGACCCTATTAGTGTTTGACAGATCCGCATTTGACTATTTATTTCCAGATCTCTGCTTTTAAATAAGAAAATCCTAGGAAAATGTATTTTCTGGACCTATCACAACTTTGTTCTTTTCCTTTTGCTTAATTTAAGTGTGGTACCTCTCAGCAAAAACATTTCTAGTGCCACTACCTTTTCCCAATTGCTGCTGTCTTTTTCTGCGAAGGTGACTACTTTCATAGCAGGACTTGGTAAAAATGACCACGCCTTTTATGATCTGTTTTGAACTTTTCAGGCAACACTTGCCGATATGTTTCCCGACTACTTTGGACCAAGCGTGGAGGAAACCACGCTCTCACTTTTGCGAACGATCTCGTCAACGTACACCAAGACATCTCGTCTGAACTTGCCTTCGCCTGCCGAGATGGCTGCATACAAACTTCAGCGACGGTGAACAACCCCGCCCTTGTCTGGACAACCATTCCCTTTTAATATCATCTACTTGCCAAAAAGAAAGAAAGATGTGGGGAGGAATTTGCTCCCTTCGCTTAGGAATGGCCAAAACTGACCCAATTGCATGCGTGTTCTGCGGGACAAGTTGACAGACATGACGCTACTTCACATTTGCTGTTAAGCAAAACAAATACGTCAACACCGGTACATGCAACAGCAAGTGCTTGGTCTGCACTGGCCATTTAATGCTCAAGTCTTCCCCGGTCTACTTTCATCGCATCTGGACCTGTGTCTAGTTTTATAGAGTGCTATTTTTTTTCTTCCTTTCGTTTGGTCTTGAATATTGTCCCGACAGTCCTATTTATTTTCTACTCATTTACGTCATATTCGCGTTGTTTGATTCCATACTTCCCTTTGCAATATAGGGTGCTGCAACGTACCAAAAAATGTTATTGTCAGATAGATTTTATAAATTATTTCTACGTTATGCAGAGCCACGGCGTTGTTGAACTCTTGTTCACATTTGCGACCATCAATTTGCCAGACATTGATATATTGCGACCATCAAGTTGGCAATAATTGGCAAGAGGACGCTTACGGCAAGTTGCTTATATGAACTGCCAAAACCTACCTTAATACGTCGAAATTTTCCGATGGGCTGGGAGGCTTTAGTCCAATTTTCTTTAGTTTAATCTATTATGTTTAGGTTTAAATATAGAGGCCTTTATTTTATGCATAGAAGGGTGACCCGAATGAACTTGTACCAGTGATGCATGACTGTTTAGCACTAGCAACCAATGTGTGCAAATGCACACTCATGAAAAGGCAGCTGGAATTATTGGTAGACTGCCTTTTGATTGTCTTCCCTCTTGTAAGAGCGTAATAGTGCTAAACGGTGAAATGTGTGATTTGCACTAGATGCACTGTTAGCCCTCTAACCACTCGATGGCACTGGAGTACTTTTAATGAAGCGAGACTTGTTACAGCATGTTGACACCTTCCTGCATAGCCCAACTGAGCCCACAGGCTTGTGTGTGTATGGTAGTGTGCAGCCCAAAGGCCTGTTAGCAACAGCAGCTGTTACCAAGAGCTACTACTTCAAATGTGGCGCATCAACTTAGGCAGAACTGTGACTTATATGATAACAGAGGAATTGTGAATAGTGTATACAGTGGATGTAGTTAGGATGTTTTTAATAATTTTTCTCTGTGATTAGAAGAAACAAGGGAGAAACTGTTGTGTCGACCCTTTGTGTCTATCTTGCCGGTGAGTCATTAGAGGCAGACTATACTGTGTTTGTGTGGCCCACAATGCAACCATTCCATAGCACTGTGTTCTAGGGAGAGCAGTGTCCTGAACATGATGGGCCTTTTTTTTTTCTTTGTAAATAACATTAATTGAATAGTTAATTTGTGTCGTGGAAGAATGCAAGTGCAGAGAGCATTAGCTGTGCAAAAAAATTTGTGTTGTGGGAGAATGCAAGTGCAGAGAGCATTAGCTGTGCAAAAATAAAGGCGTTCAGATTCCGTTTTGTGTCTTGCATCTTCTTTTTGCATGTCACTAGCAACTTTGTAGTCCCATGTAAATCTGTTATGTGGTTGCCCAATTATAGTTGCGAGTACAAAATCAGATGGGCCAAAGTAAGGAGACGCACACACCACAAACACTGGCTGTAGTAATGCTGTGTTTTAATGCGAAACAGTCCTTGCTTCATGGTTGGCACGTTGCAGTAGGTAGGTTCCTGCCTCGCCTCGCTTTAAGAATAATGAATGTGTTAAAGATGTGGGAATTGAACCTCTGCCGTCGAGCACAGCATCCGAGTGCTCTAACCATTGGGCCATGATCACACATACTTTTGTCGTCCCAAAGCCTGCTAGCTCTCTGAAACACACTGTGCCACCTTGTCATCTTCTTTCCTTGTGACAGCTCGCGCTTTGAGGCACCATGTTGGACTGTACTATCTCCGGGGCTGGCCCACTTTGCCCAGTACTTTCCTTATATAGCAGCTTAGGCTACGTAGAAACTGCGCGACATTGTACAAACTTCATGATTGCCCAAGTTAATCAAGTTTTAACATTTCTTCGCTGAAGTACAAATTCCATCGTCATTTAAACATGCACCACATGAAGTAGCCATATGTATGTTTGATTGTGTATACAACACATAGTGGCTAATGACGTCGCAATCCGCGATTCTCTCCCTTACACTTGTTCGCTATCTAGAACCCAACAATTGCCACGTCATAGGATTGCGATGAATGGTTGGCATAGAAATCGTGCTGATTGACGTGCTGCTTTGTCACACACACACAACTACTCAATTTACAGGAACACGTTGGCTCACTTGATACGATTTTGCGAAACCCCAAGAAATTCTGGATAGCCAGGTATCTGCAACATGCTTCGCATAACATAGATTCCCACAGTGCATGGGGTCAGCACAATTTGTATGGTTCTTGTCTTGTATAGCCCTGCATTTAGTAAATTTCAGTTGTAGACCAGCGTTTATGGTGGCTGTGTCTTCACTCTGCCTACAAAGAAAAAATATGTGTTTAAGAGAGGAATGTGTTGGTGCTCAATAAATGTCCAATTTTGGAAAGCATCTAAGCATTTTGCAACTTAAGCCCTAACATTGCACCACACTTTCCCTCAAGTGTGTCAACAAGCCCACCTCTTGTCTGCTCCTTTAGTATCCTGTACCAGTCTTCATTTCTTTCCAAATGCCAGATCATGCTTTCAATTGCTCATGATCTTTTGTAATTACTGCACAGCAGTAAGTGCCAACTCAAAATAATGCTTTTCTCTCTCTCTCAAAATATTGTATCGGAATAATATATTGTCGCATAGATGATGTTACGAGGATAGAAGCGAGCAAAACAAATGCTATTTTTCAATAATGTTGGACAAGAGAGTGTGCAGCCTACATACTTAGTCTTCTACAGACAGGAGGGAGTGCCCATATTCTTGTGTAGATACATAAGGGCTTGAGGCTTATCTGGGTAGGTGGGCAATGGAAAGGGAGATTAGGCTATGTATGGCCCTAGCCTCCTATATTTTTCAATGCCTGCGCAGTCGCTCCACAATGCATGAAAACCAGTGGCCCACTGTGGCGGCACTTCATTCCCAGTCATTTTATCCCTGTTGTTGCTAGAGCATGGTCAGTTTTAGTTGACCACTGCTGCCGCTCCTTGCCTTCTTTTAAACCTCCATGCTTCAGCACGACATGTACTCGTGTGCGATGAAAGATCGTTGACATGACTCAAACCATAGCCCTATTAGCAACTGCCAACTACTGGATAAGCGGTGCCCTCTCAGTGACCCCCAGTTTTGGCGACACTGGGCTAGCATTGAAAAAAATTACACCATCTTCCCATAGGGGAACCCTGAGTAGTATGCGAAGAAGCCATGGGGTCGACTCAAGGTAGTTTTATCAGCCGTATAAACTTGGACATGCAGCAGCACCAGCAACGCGCAGAACTGTTGTCGACGCCGTCGGCGTTTTGCCCGCGTTCGCACCAAACGCGCGCGGCTTTAGTAACTGTTGCCGGTGCCTCTGGGGAGCCTACGTCACGCCTCTAACCTAAGCTGCTTCGCATTATCGCGCGCGGAGCCACAGGTGTTGCCATTCGTTGCGCAATCTGGAGAGGACAGGAGGAATGCCGAGAGGAGCAGAGATGAGACAAGGAGAGGAGAGGAGGGGGAGGAGGATGTCCACGCGCAGTAGTGGTGTGGACGCACGACGGATGGATGGATGGAGGGAGGGAGTGACATAGCCGCAAGCATAAGATGCTTCGCATCTTAAAATACAGAAAGCTATGCTATGGCTGACTGTGGCAGCATGACATACAAAGCTCCGTAAGGAGCTATGTGTTCTTTAAGGTTAGCCCATGGTTGGATTCATTCCTCAAAATAAATCACCGTTTTAGGCCGGAGCTTGACCCGTAATGTCTAGTAATGTGCATTACCACAGCATGTGATGCATGCTTGGGGTTCCCTTCCACGAATGCATGCATAACATTTCACTTACAGGGGTGACTGCAAGCAGGCATCATCGTTATGTTGCTGTAACCACTTCCATAAGGTGACGATATTGTCCATCATGGTGTACCCCACTCTGACTTTAGTTATGACACATGCCCTTTACAAATGCATCCCTTTAGGTCTTCTTTACAATGCACATAACCAACCATCAAGTTCACTAACCATGGAACTCTTGCATTCAAATTTAGTTTGCAACTTGGAAAAGCGACTGTGAAAAGACTGTACCTTTGAGCGTGACATCCCATGTGAAAATTTGCCTTTCAATGCGTCTCAGTGGTCCTCCTACCCTTTGCCACACATTTGTTGGTACTAGAAATGCTGTCTTTTTTTTTTATTTCTAGTACTACCACATGTAAATTTGGCATGCAGAAATAACGAAAGTGAAATAGTGCAGCTACTCATAATGTCACATACAAGATGTTGACATTACTAGTTGCATTCATAAACAAAGAACAAAAAAGCAACTGTGAGAAAACAGTGCATGCAGAAATAAATGTCCATATTGAAACGTCACCTTTTCAAATCCTTTTAATGGAAACTGTTGTATATTATTTTGCCACGCAATTGACGAGTACTCCATTTGGTGGTGCTTATAAATTGGCCTACAGAAAATGACCAAAAGGCAGTAAAAGAGCTACTGATAATATATATTGCATGCAATACTTAGAAACTACTACATGCATATGTGAAAAGCCATAGACACAAAGCATGTTCAAGTGCGCATTTATAAAACTTTGGTTATTCATTCATGAGTTTTAAAAGGTTTTAGGATACTCGAATTCCTTAACCTTATAGTTGCACATGGTAAGATGGCACATGGAATGAAGGAAAAGCTTCCTTTGTAAAAAAGTGACATTTGCTACAGATGTTCATAAGTAATGGGCATAGCCGTTTCAAACGGCTGACAAACAATAATTACAATAATAATGCTAAAAGACAGTCCGGAGATTAAGGCAGCCGCCTGAGCGTTCCCATCACCTATTCATTCTTGGCATGTGTCACACCAGCCAGCACCCTATCACTGCGTCCTCTTAAGAGCAGAGTTCCGCAAACTGCCTGGCAATCCCAAGAGCCATGTTTCCGTAACCAGCATTGGAGATGTTGCCAATCACGGCAACAACTACACCTCTAGGAGGGCTTGGAGAGTTCGCCCGAGTTGTGTTGATGGTTTCCTCGGGATTCCACGTGGAAGGCAACAACACGAGTGCCGCCGTGCCACCAACAGATGATCCCGTGTGGTATGCCGCAAACGCGGGCCACTCAACACAGCCACCAGGATTCTCGCCCGTTTCCGTCAGTGACCATCCCATGCCATAGCTCTTGAAGAATATTTTGTCCCAGTTGTTGTGCGCCTTGGCATGTGGGGTCCACAGCATGCGTACGGTTTCTGGCCGCAGGTAGCCAGCCTTGTACTTGTTCCCGTCAGCCTGGACGCAGTACAGCATGACATTGCCAAAGTGCACGAGATCATTCACGGTGGAAAGAAGGCCGCCACCTGCCCACTTGTACGAGCAGTCCACACTGGGTGTGTTCACAAGGCAGCCCGTTTTGTCACGGGCGTAGAACCTGCATTAGCAAGCAATGTAGCTGAGAGCAAGCTCTTAGTAGTTCAGAGAGATAGAATATGGGATGGACGCTTGAACGACAAAAAGCAGAAAGGTTTGCCTTAGGAACAAGGCTGCGTTGACTTAAGACTGGTACTGTTAACCATGCCTACAGTTAAAACAGGCTACGTACCATTTCATTAACCACCATACAACTTTTATACTACCTGCGTGACAACCTGTTAAAATTATATAAAAAAGAAAAGAACGGTAAAAGTGTGGACCTAGAAGTCTTGAACAAGGAAGCCGATGGCTGCCTGTACATTTGTTTTTTTAAGTGCGAGTAAATATACAAAGTATTATTCTAAACTTAAATCTAATGCCTCATTGCTATTGAAGGCATGTGGAACACTGTCTGCGTTGCTTGACCTCACACAGCTCGCACCGTATGCCTTTCGATGCCAGCACAAATGCTATTAGTTTAAATACAAACGCAGCATGTGGTGGCAACTGAAAAGATTTCTGCAGCTGCTTATGCTAACATAAAAGAAAGTCGTAAATCCATATTGCAGCACACTTTGCTTAATCCACAGTTTGTCACTCTGCTTTGTGTATGCCCTGGGGAACAGAAAGTAGTTGTTTGCAAGAACAAATGTCTCTGGAGATCCTTATCCTTAATTTCGGCTCTTGCCACTATAAGCCAGTCGAGCAGGGCTTGGAGTACTTGCGATTCCCTGTTTTATCAGACTCTTTCTCTGTCCATAGAAAGTGCTACAAAGTTGTATTAAAAGTGTAGTACCATAGTTCTAGTATCTCATTAAACAAATCAGTCACGGAAAGAGGACAGAACACACAGTAAGTGCACTTCGTAACCCTCTGCAATGCTTTGCATGGCGAGTTCATACAGCATATGTAATATGCACAAAGACAGGCAGGCACACAAGTTTGCATTCTTCTATCTACCAGTAGATAACACTGATAAACTTGACGATTTTGTGTGTGCACTCTGATGCTTTCCTAATAGTTTATCCACTCGGCTCACCTTGAACGGTTGTAGATAATAGGCTCATTTTGGTCCAGGACTGTATTGTTCATGCCAAGCGTCTTCAGCAGCCTTCTCAGGTGGCTTGCAAAGGGCTCCTTGCTTGCGTTTTCAACCGCTGCACTAATCAGCGTCCAGCCATGCGTGGTGTAATGGTACTTTGTACCTGTTTGCCAAAGATATAGTGCCACATAGCGTGCGGACGACTCCATGCAAGTACCGCTATTTGCTGATGGTTTCAAGTCAGTTGCAAGCAATGGAGCTTACCTGGTTCAAACAGGAGAGGATCATTCTTGAACATCTCCAGCGCCTCTTCAGTAGTGCTAAACTTCTTCTTGTTAAAAACCTCTGGGAACTCCGCATCTCCCTGGAACAGTTCAAGCAATGCACACGTATAGATCCATTTATCTGTGCTGTAGCAGTGTGTTTGTGACCTTAGAAAACTTCTGGCCACAAGTTTTGTGGCACCTAAGTTTGCCAAAGAAAAGAAAGCATGTCGTACTTATGACTATAGGTACATGTTTCTGATGTGTTGAGTATAATAAACATTCCTCATGCATCAATCTCATGTATGTATTTTTCCTGTATGTTCAGAAGTAAAATTAATTTACCAAACAACACTTTAACTGTGTAGCAAACCTGGTGCCAGCTGGAGGGTCCTATATATTTGCAGGTTACTGCAACTTGTATTCTCTTCGTTGCCCACTAAATTTAGCAGGCTGTTCCAGAAGGCAAAACCAGAAGTCTTTTGGGACCTGCACGCGTAAACATTAAAAGAGTCTATAGCACACCGAAATCCTGTGCTAGGCCTTTATGTTGAATCAAGTTATAGGCATGTCTCTTCTTGTAAATCTATCACTGAAAGCTCCCTCTCTCCAATTAATTAAAGCTCATTTATGACATCCACAGGACAGATCTCGGCGAGTTATGATTCAGAGGCGAGCCAGCATGCGCCATTTGAAAAACATTCGACAGAAAGTAGCAACGGCGATTCGGGCAACTAGTGCATTGGTGTTTAGGGTTGTTTCACAGTGAACAGACAAATGAGCAAGATACAGGTCTTCAGCTGGTGATTTATACACTGTTTCATACATAGCAGGAAATGCAACAACGGCTATGGAGACTTCTTTCACTACTCCCATTCACAATTAAGAAACAGTGCATCACATATGAAGGAAAAATAATGATATGCATCTTGTAAATTGATGTAGCATTATGTGTTATACATTTATGTCACAAGATACGACATAATTATTACATGGAAGATCGCATATCTGAACCTATTTAACATCGAATAAGCAGAGCGACACATTTCTGTGACCAACAGCCACAGTCATGGCCAAAACAAAGTAAGTTGCATACTGGAAGCTCAAAGGTGCACTAATATAATTCGGCATACCCTTACATCCACAAATTGTAGTAGCAATAAATGAAGTCCATAGAAAGCTTCTCAGATCAAGAACAACTGCAGTGCAAAATACGCAGAGAGAGATTTCAATGATAGCACTACTTCTGCAGTATCCTCAGCTAAATATGAAGTGCGCTATAGTTAAGCTACAGTACACCATAACAAAGACAGATTGAAAACATGTGCAAGTAAGTCACCATGGCCACTTACATCCTCCGTTTGTATTTGTTAGAGTGCACTAGTCACAGCTTGGCTATAGGACATATATGATGTACAAGTTCTACATTTTAGCCCTACTTACACCATTTGCATCTTTTGTAGGTGGGCTGTTCTTGGAATTGGCGTAGTGACGTATCCCAGCAACATGAGAAACCAGATCTCTCAAGGTGATTACAACCTGCAATCAGTTTGCATGTGTTAATCATAAAATGCACACATCATCATCATCATATCGAGCCATTTATCTGTGCGGTAGCAGGGTGTGAACAGAGTAGTTCTTACATCAAGAAATGAACAAAAAAATTGAAGCATCATTTTCACTCCTCATAGGGGCAGTTGGTCAACCATTGTGATGTAAGAAAGCATTGTATCATTCAGCATTATAACTCAAGGCTGTATTGAACTTAGCTTGATATCTGGTTTGAGAGACGTCAGAGACGCGCCATGTGGGCTTTGTGAGTTTTCGCACGCACGACTGCGGCTTTCTTGGAGTTTTCGAACACGTGGAAAAACCACGTATCACGAACCACCTTTGCAGGCTGGGTTTTGTTCGAAATGGGGTTTTGCCAATCCCCACCCCAAGGGGGGAGAAGGGCGCAGCGGGGTTTGCGAGGCCTCTCCCAGGCGCACACCCTGTGGAAAGCCGGGCGCCTGGCCGGGGTGCACCTGTACCCATTTTTACCGGTGGGTGTCCGGCGGTGGGTTTCAAACGAACCACCTCCCGCAGCCGAGTCGGACGCCCTAACCGTTAGACCACGGCTGCGGTCTTAATTGGGTGTTTCAATGGCAACTTTGATTTGTATATATGTCATACAGTAGACTGAATACAGTATTACAGGCTTTTCAGTTCATTGTGAGACAACATCAGCCTAATAGTTGAACACAGTGGCAGGAAATATCCCAAGCATCTTTCATCACCTTGTGTATATCTTTTCAAGCATATGCTCATTTGACCTTGTCAATCAATGCTTGCAAAGACATTGCAGTCAGCTTAGTCTGAGTTATATTTCCTGTGCTCTAGCTTTGAGTACATTATTAAGCAAACAACAAAGGCAACATTGCAAGAAAACATTAAAACCCACATCTTACATGAACGAGAATATAGCTAGGGTTTCACAGCAACAAGACCTTTCCTTTAGCAGCTGCTACAGTTAGGCCATCTGACATTCTACGGACATCAGTAACTTAAATAGCAATGTAACTGGCTAGCACATGAATATACCCAAGTATGGAAAGACAAGCACAAAATGCCACTTCTGAAATAATGTTTCATCTCCTCTCTTGTGCGCATGCACTCACTTTCTTACATCACAATGGTTGACCAACTTGCCCAACAAGTTCATCTACAGGCATCCTTGGATAAGTGAGACGGCAATGTCAACTCACTGGCTTGCCATCAAATGTTTTCTTAGGAAAACTTGGCACGTAATCTTGAATAGGCTTGTCCAGATCAATCTTCCCTTCTTCCCACAGCTTTGCAACAGTCATCATCGCAATTGGCTTGCTGATGCTACCTATGCGCATCACTGTTTGGCTCCCACATGGCACTCTATTTTCAACATCAGCATAGCCGAGACCTAAGTGGAGTAGAGCAAGAGCACACGTCTGTTACAAACAATACCCATACCATCCACAAATTCACAAGAATTAGAGTACACAAGAAAATCTGTTTTTAACTGTGGCAGTACCAGAGCCGCACGATAGCTTAATTTACTTACTTCCGTTAGCTTGACGCATCTCTTAATTGACCATGTTCAAGAGTGCTAAAATGTGCCCGAGCATGCAGTCTTCATTCGCACTTTCGGATAATTTGAACCAGGTGTGTACGGTTCGCTGGGGTCACATTAATAGAAGCCGACTTCTTCCCATTTTCTTTTTAACGCCTGTCTAAACGTAAAGGAACGTCACCAAAGGTAAACTACGCAGTACGTAGGCAAATGTCTTTTGCAACTGCTTTGCGCGTGCTTTGCAAAAGCAATCGTTTTTGCAAACTGCTCCTGTCATTAAGTTATCAAAATTTCTGTATTTTCATATTTCGGAGGTGTGCGCGTACGCGCGCTGGTGATGGTATGAAGCCGAGTTTAGCATAAAGAGCACACCTTCGGTCCAAACTGTCTTGCCGTCAACACTCACAGCCACGGCGATGCCAGGTACACCCCATTCGTCCTGGAATGGAAGAGCATAAAAAAATATTTTGCACACTTCATTCGTGGGAAACACAGCTCAGAATTCTTGTCATTCCATGGTATGTCTAACCAAAACGCTGGCCGTATACCTTCTTTCGTGCGAGTAGCTCGTGAGCATAGTTGATCGCGTTTTCAAGTTGCGCTTGCCGCCTTGAAACTTTCGAGCAATCACTCACAGTCAGCGACTCCACGGTATTGGGAGAAGAAGCAAGAACCTTTTGGAAAGATTCAGGTTCACGAGTCCACGCTATGTAACCCCCAATTCCGAGACAGATGGCACCACCGCAAATCGCCGAAGCTTTGCGCACAATGCGGAATCGACTGCTTCGTGCGTCGCCATGTAGCCGCCTCTGCACCGACAACCTTACGTCAAGGATGCGGAAAGCGAGCGAGCGGCGTATAAAACATAACGCCTTTGTCATAGTGTTTGTTTTTTTCTCTGCGAAGCGGCTGAAGGTTGAAAATTAAGTGTCGGAAAAAGTCGCATGAACTTATAAAGGCGATAACGCGATAACTCCGACGATAAACGAAACTAAACAATGATGCTGATGTTGATGCCATCGGGAGCATTGCTAAGAGCACTCTATGACTCTATCTGAACGTGCCAAGCTGCTAATAAGTGCATTGCAGTTTTCTGCAATGCTCAAATAGCCGTGGTATGCGCCACACTTATCGTTACAGTTATCATCCTGATGCTCTTCATCACATTCTGTGAAGCGGAAGACCTGGAGGCAAAGCCGCAAAGCTCTTCAAAAGTGTCTCCGACCGATTTTGAATACGACCCAAGTTTGTACCCCATGTTTTACGATTACTCGTTTGGGTCGAAGCCTTGCAGTTTGGAAGGAGACGCTGTAAGTACAGTTAATGGCCACTTTCTTCACAATAATGAGCTGCCCTTCATTTTCAGTGCCGCATTGGAGTTACGCTGTGCTGTCCATACATGGTATGTGCCACATTGAACCCTGATGCTGCAGAAGAGACTGGTCTTTGTACACTTTCGAGAGATGCAGAATAAAATTGAATTTCTCCACTTATTTCATTCGTTATCCGCTTTTTCTCAACACACCCTCACCCCAGAGTGGCTGACTGCAGCTAATTCATTGAGCTCTTTTAATAAAAGCGACCATTGAGACCATGTACTGAGGGACCCACACGCGCTAGTAAAGTGCTACCATAGAATAAAGAACCAACTTTGCCCTACATTCTTTATAGACGAAATGAAGTAAATAATGATTCGTAAGTACTCTATCGGAGCACTGTTTCGCAAGGTTCAGCGAGCATGAAGGCGTACAGCATAGTCATAATACGTTTTCGGTTTCGTTTTCGGAGGTTAAGACCGACTAGATATCGACTCGATCCGCCAAGAGACAGTACAAAAACAAGTCGTCTGCGGGGTCTGCGCGCTTCGACGGCACACCACGCACACTCGCAAACCGCACCAGCCTCGAGGTTTGGCCTGTTTGGCTGCCACCTACGTTCTGTAATTGTCGAGTTGCGCCCCATAAATATCCGATGCCAGTATTTCCGTCCAAGCTGTCTCCTAACGGCGTTAAGTGTTTGCCGCTGTTTCTTCGCGGCACCGTAGTGAAAGGTTTTGGCCGAGGCAGCAAGCAGTTGGGTATACCCACCGGTGAGTGCTTTAATCCCGCTACTCCCTGCTTCAGTATATGTCAAGGTGCGGTCAAGGCAAGCATCTGGAAAAATGCTATCACCGGCGCTCCCTCGTTCGTACTTGTTGTATAAATATCGCGTACTATAAGCCACCGGCACTGATTTCCAGCGCACTCCTCGAAGTCCGAGCCGGCAATCTGATAGCGCCCTACCTGTACCGCATCTTGTCGATGGTTCCGCTAGCCGAAACCCTTTGTGAGGATGGTTTTCCTTATAAGATTTCCGCCGCTCTGAGACAATGGAGTAGGGCCTTTCTGTAGCTTGCGTAAGATATGGAATGGTGCGCAAGGTTAATCGCGTTCGGCTTCGATGGATTCGTGCGCCTCTCGTCGCGGGCCTGCTGATTAAACATTTATTGCGTCGCGCGAGTAAACCTCGGCTTGATGTCTTTTCTCTGTTTTCCTTTATTCTTTCTGGATATTTCTGTGTGGCTGAATCGTGGTATGTATAACGTAGATTAAGTTTTCGGAGTTGAATTTAATACTTGTACTCGCGTCATCGCACGTCGAGCGCTGGCACATGGTCGTTTTCAAACACACTTGACCTCGATCTTGCTGCTTTCTTTGATCCCCCTTCGGATGTGCTCGACATCTATAATGCAGATCTGTTAATTAAGCTCAATGAAGACCAAGAATGAGCTTTGTGGCCTGACTGGACGAAAAAAACAGGTCGTAGGACGCTTTATTACTGCTATGGATACCTTGCGCGACCTGAAAAAGTTTTTTTTTATTATTTTTTTATTTTTTTACATTTCACCTACCGCCACCATGCAGACACGTCGATCATTACATTCTTATAATTGGAAACTCTTATTAAGGAAACTAGTTTTGTATGCTAGCAAAGCTACTTAAGATGTGAAAACTGCAACATGTATGCGACCCTTTGTTAATGATCGAAAAAAAAAAAATTGTTGGGCTACATAATTCCAAGCTGAAAAAAGTTAAGTCAGTCCCCCCTTTATTATTAACTTTTTTTTTTTTTTCATAAGTCAGCACTATACATACATGCGGCGTTATACATAATACCGCAGTAAAAATTTTCAACGTGGTATTATTTCACTGTCTCAATTTATTTATTGCAGCTAAATTTGCCACAACAAACCAACAAAGAAAAGGAGGTGCAATAAGCTAGAAATCACACAGCTGAGCTCTGGTCAAGTTATTTTTATTTAAGTTGACTACTTCACAATTTGATTTCTGTCCCGATACAAAATTCATAAGTATCATTAGGATATAGCGTTATAACATGGCTGTTTCTTTTTTTCTTCTGTTTTATGTATTCTGTAGCTTGTATACAGCAGCTGAACCTTTGTGGCGTGTGGAGTATTCATAGCTTTGCCTTCTCTTGCAGTATTGCAGCATTTTTGAGAACACTGTAGATAAGCAAATCACATTTTATCATAAAGATCTGACGCTTGTGAACTCCAATTTTTAAAGGGGGAAATGGATGCCAGGTGTTGTTCTAAGGTTATATTGCTTGATATGTTATAGAATAACAACAAAAGGAGTTTAAATTTCATTTCCCGATTGTCAAGCGAAGTATTACAGCATTTTTTTTTTTTTTTTTTTTTTTTTTTTTTGCGGGTATATATCTGAACTAAAAACCACACTAGGTGATCACATTGTAGGATTATCAGAAGTCATACGTGGCACTTTGTCCATCATACTGTCAGCTTAAGTGCTACGTTGCTCTCCTGTTTCAACATGCCGATCAAATTCACAACGTGCAAGACATTAAATAGTTGACATTTCAAGTTCTCACTTGATCTAAATGTCAGAGGGAGAAATTAGCATGTTGCTACGCTTGCAGAATTTATTTCTACCAGTGCTGTGCTGATACCTAATAATTAGTAATTAATAATAATTACCTAATAATAATTATTAATTAATAATAAAGAGAAGCTTACTTCAATTAGGTCTCTCTCTGGTCCAATACCACAGCACATGCTGCAAATTGCCTTGTTTGCTTTTTCATGGCAGAAGTGTCAGTTGCTTCCGAGTTACTTTCGTTGTTGTTTTCTTGTTTCTTTCGGCTGTGTTGGCATAATGAACCCCTGCGGCTTCGTCACGTCGTGAATCATGCAATGGGTGCAGCTGCCCTGCTGCTGCATAGTTTTAGCAATTTCTTAATCTAGCATAGGAAGGTGCAGCTGTTCCCAGCTGACTCGTCTTGCACAAGGGTTTTCTCGCCAAAAGTGCGTACATGATCTTTAATGGCACTCTCTTTACTGTTGTGGCCATTTTCTTCTCTCAACAGCTGGTACTTAGCTGTGAGAACTTTCCATGAAAATACTGCTTCTTTTTTTTTCTTTTTTCTATGTTTTCATTGCCTTGCACTGTGCTAAATATTTAGCACTCTGTGAAAGCTACAGCAAAGCTGAGCATTAAAGTTCAGTGTATCCAAACTCCTCACATGCCACAGGCATTACTCGTATCTTGTGTTAGCATTATAGCTTTCTGGGAAAGTCATTTCAAATGTGAACTGCTCCCAAATTATTTTCAGTGCTCATGTTTGCTTGTGCTGTCATGGACAAATGAAATATGAATGGGAAGGGATGTAGTAAAACACTTCCTGAACCTGAACTGATTCAACGGTGCAATTTAACATCACTACAAATCCATTCACCAGTAATTATGTAAGCCTAAAACTAAGCTTACAAGGCAAAATCATACCAACATCATATGAACTGTGGATAGTGGGAACTAAATGAATGCATTCCAGTTAGCTATAACTTGCTCGCATTTCATTCATCCACAATAGCACATATTTCTATATTCCAAAACAAGAGCGGGACAAACGACAGTTACTGCATTTGATTTCTGGAGTTGAGTTCTATTAGTAACTAAGCCAAAAATCAAAATTGAATTATGGGATTTAAAGGGTGCATTTAAAGAAATGTTTTGAGCTGTATTAGTAAATTACCAATCTGGAATATCAAAAAAGACTTGCCGTGAGAAGAAACTTGGTAAGCCAGAAAACATGTAAGCACGAGACGCACGGAGAAGCCACCTTGAAGTTCCTGCAACAGCTCGCCAAGACGTCATAAATTTTGATGGTGTCTGCCCATGCCTAGTTAACTTTCTATCAGTAAGGATGGACTACATGGTATTCTAAACGAGCTGAATATTAAGTTTACCAAGCTTCAAGGACTTCTACTGAGCCACAGTGAGCAAAATACAAGAAAATACTTTGAAATATGTGACATCACACTGACGTACCAGCTCTGAGGTTACGGCGTGAAACATCAAAACATGGAACTTTTACCTTCATTTTCTCTTCTAATTCTGTGAAATCAGCGAAAATTGAACTTTGAAGGAATACTTTATCAGTCTAAATTTATTTACACACGCGTGCTATGAGGGATGACGTGGTGGGTTTATTCAGATTACTTTAGACCACCTGTGGTTCTTCAGCAGAAACCTAAATATGAGTGCATGAGCGTTTTTGCATTCTGCCCCATCGGAATGAGACCAGGGAGGCAGGGCATCGAACTCTTTTTGTAATCAGCAACACTATGCCATATCCACTGAACCACAGCGACCTGCCGTGGTGATGTAGTGGCTATGGTGTTGTGCTACTAAGCCTGAGGGCGCGCAATCAAATCCTGGTCACGGCGGTCACATTTCGATGGGAGTGAAATGCACGAACACCTGTGTACCATGCATTGGGCACACGTTAAAGAACCCCAAGTGGTCAAAATTAATCTGGAGTCCCTCACGATGGCGTGCCTTATAATAAAATTGTGGTTTTTGCATGTAAGACCCCAGAATCTAATTTTAACTACAATTGCAAGTTATATTTAAGTCACCCGCATGAACACAAGTAAACCCCAGAATCTAATTTTAACTACAATAGCAAATGATATTTAAGTAACCCGCATGAACACAATTAAACAAGTACACATAGAGACTAATGCGGCCTTTAAGGGGACATGGCAGGGTAAATGGGTCACCGTGGTTTCAGCGTTCTACATTAGAAAATGTTTTAAGTGTTTTTTTTTTGTTTTTTTTTTTTTTTGTTTTTGTTTTTTGACACATCATTAACTCTTTGCGCAATTATGTACGAAAAATTAGCCATAGTTTCAAATTTCAATGTACTTTCTTCAAAAGCAAATGGCAGGATGACCAATTATGTTCACAGATATATTACTGTCTTCTACTGGAACCTAAGAAACTTGGGTTTGTACTACCAGGATGCAAGAAATAAAATTCTACTCACACTTACGAACTATACGAGAAATTCAGGATTTTATTGAAGCTGTTCGGGTTTTTCGTTTACACATTTACCACAAAGGTTAGAAAGGCTCCAGGAGAATATACACCTTTTTTTTTTTTTTTTACTTTCTTTCCATCATCGCAAGAGCCTTTCCTGGGTGATCCCCCCTCCCCATCTCCATTATTCTTTGCTCTCTGTTGAACTGCTAGACTGTGCTCTGTGATCCCACTCCTTATTAAAGCTGGTGAAAGCGAACTCTGAATACACCTTTCATTATTGGCAGGTTGGGACACAACAGCACAGAGAAATTCAGTGGTGAAGTTGGATGAATATCTGTGAAACAACCATGCTAGTACCCTACAACGCAGCCCGCTTAAATGAAAATGTGATCTGACAACTAATGAACGTGTGATAAACAATCTGTTTTGCATATCAACCACATTATTCAATAAAACCAACAAATACGCCAACCAAAGCAGCTAAGATGACATGTAAACAAAAACCGCAGAGTTTTAAATACAAGGTTCTATGGCATAGCGTATGGCACTTAGCAGCATATTTAAATAGGTCAGACTGCTTGCTCACGCTTGCCGTTACTCTGTTTTACTTCTTGGGCTGTGCGTAATACTGTGGCATTAAAACGTAAATATATATCTTCTTTTTTTTTTTTTTCTGGTTATGGTATCGACATTCCTTCGTGCTAGCTGAAGGCGATTGATTGTAGGTTGAAGTGTGTGCATGCTAGGGGTGCGTGAATATCAAAATATTTTAATACGAATATTGAATAATATGCATATGTATTTATTACTAAGTTTGTTTACTATAAAACATTGGAACGTTGCAATTATGTTGCCAACACTGAAAAACAGACTAATAAGCCATCAGTAAATGGGTGTTTATTTGACCCTTGTTATTTTGGAAAATCGAGTAGGAGAAGGAGATATTAATGAAGAAAAAGGAGGAGAGGTCGGAGATCATGTCTCTAGCCTGCTACTACTCACTGGGAAAATTGAGTAATTCACAACTGTCTGTTTGGGGGCCTCATCAACATGTGCGTTATCAAATGCCCATCACCTTGGATGCATTTAGACCAGCACCAGTTGTCACTCACTCATTAAGCTCAAGAGCACGGGAAACACTGCAAATTAATGGAAAATTAGCAAGGCAAAGGCTACTCTAGCACCAAGACTGGTGGAGTACTATCAGCATGAGTTCAAACGCGACCAATTCCGAAATGACTTCCAACGCATTGTGACGTGTTCTAGGTTCATCTTGGGTGCTGTTCTGGCATGGAGCAACGAATCCCTTCCTCCATGTTTTCCACATTGTTCAATTCCACCACACTGTCAGCTTTGATTGGCTCAAAATGCCGCCACTACAAAATTTGATTATATGTCGTTATTTGACAATATCCAGAAAGGTATTGTAACAGTTGCTTAATTCAGATTCAAAAACATACATTTAGCACTACTCCACGTTTAGAAAATGGCTACAGAGTGATTACATGTCACTCTTACATGTAATTATGTAGGACTCCGGCAGCACAGCATCTGCAGCAATCCCCTTAACTCTATTTTTTCCTTCATTGCAAGTGATTCGGCCATCTCATTGTCATCAAAATACTGTACTGTATTTTCAATAATATGACGCAACCTTGATCGCTGTTCGCTTGCAAAAAAAAGACAGCAGGGTTGTGGGACCTTGCAGAATCACAGCCCAATTTCCAACGAAGCTGTACCTTTCGTGCAGATGCATTAAGAATTTCAGTTGTCTTTAATTAAACTACTCACTTTAATATGTTGCCTGTATGTCGTGCTTTTCTACTAGTTTCCCATATGCACCAAATTTGTGCAAATATGCCATTCTTGAAACGCACTAGAGCGTTTGCACAAGTCGTATACTGGAAAGGCTGTAATTAACCTACACACTTTGAACTTTGCCTATATATCACCAGCGCATTGCGTTGGGGAATTATGGAGCGTCTCTACCAGCCGCCCGCAGTCTCTGTGCCAGAGTGAAGTGAGGCAGTAGTGCAGCAGGTGTGCGAAAAAAAAAAAAAAAAAGCATGTAGAAATAAAAACATACACACAATCGAGTCCTAAGTGCTCATTGGCTATAGTCGCGGATTATAGTCGACTGCAAAACTAAGAGAACTTGTCTAGTTTGCCGAGGACACTATAGGTGCCTCGAATAATGCATGAAAATTGGGAAAGAACAAGAGTGCAGTATACTTATTTTCAAATGTTATAATTGTGCCAGAATTGCTAAACTTGCCCATGTCCACTGAGTGCGAACTTGGTGTTAGTACATACATTTATTCTAGGACCTTGTAAACATTGTGGATAGCTTCAAGCACTTGGAGGAATTTTTTATATGGGCTGTAATTCACCCACGCACATTTAACTGATAAATATTATATAAATAATTGGCTTTTGTCTGATGATCGCTACACCCCCCGGGGTGGCTCAGTCAGCCATGGCATTGCGTTGCTGAGCACGAGCTCGCACGATCGTATCCTAGCCGCAGCAGCCTCATTTCAATGGAGGTGAAATGCAGAAATGCCCGTGTGCTTGCGTTGTAGTGCACGTTAAAGAACCCCAGGTGGTCAAAATTAATCCGGAGCCCTCCACTACGGCGTGCCTCATAATCAGAAGTGGTTTTGGCACGTAAAACCCCAGAAAGACTAAGAGATGATCACTACTACAAAGTTTGTTTTGAGTATGCGCAAGCATTTTCTGCTCTGGCCTTCTCTTGTAACACCTTATTCTTTGTTTTCACTGAACTGCTCCAAGGAGATTATTTCAATGCCAGGCACTTGAAGCATTCTTGCGTTCTGAATTCTTTATCTTTATCAATTTCACCACTTGCTTTGATTTATATGAGTACATATCACTTAGCATGACTGACTTTTGTTTTCTTGCTCAAAGAAAAAAAAATACATGCACCTCTGTTTTCTGAAGTATAAGCTCTGCACTTGGCACAACAGGTCTTGCAGCATGTCATCTTTCATAGTGTACATTTGTAGACAATGGGCATTGTGTTTGTGTTGATTAAATATTACTACAGCATTTGTTTTGCCAGGGCTTACACAGAATAGAACAGCTGTTGGCATCTGTTACACCAGCCCATTAGCAGTTTGCTGTTTGTTACTGAGTGTTTTCTTTTTGTAAACAGCACTGATCTCACACACAGAGCACAGTCCAGATCTTGTTAGCTACACTGCTTTATTCTGCAATTTTTCGCTGAAAGAAGTGGCATAATCAATAACAGAGATCACATTCAATTTCTCATCACAGCCAACTTCTCGCAAGAGCTGGTCTCAAAAATTCCGGCGGGACTGGATTGTGGCGTCTACTACGGTTGGGCTTCCGTCAATGACGGCCCTGTCAACAAGATGGTGATGAGTGTTGGTTGGAACCCGTACTACAAGAACGAGAAAAAGTCTGTGGTAAGTGCTGGGGCAAAAACATTAGCACCCCTACTAGCGTCTCAACTTTCTCTTTCAGGCTTAAAACATCCATGTGGATTCCCATATTAAGGCTATTAAACTAATTTGTCATCCTATAATCGTTGTGTGGCAGATATTGTTCTTATTTGGCCTCTGCTTTACACCATTCGGCTGTATTCAGGCTACTACAAATAAAAGAAGTTATTTATAATATAAACAAATGGCTGTCCAAAGTATAGTGTATTGCCAAAATATCATTTAGATTTACACACTTGGTTAAATTACAAGCTAAAATATGCCCGATAATTATTCTCATTTGGCATCTACTTTGCACCATTCAGCTGTATTCAAGATAGAAGTGAAAAAAAAGCTTATATTTAGACTATCAAAGATAATTGCCAGTGGGTAGTGTTATGTACTGCTCAAATATGATATTTATCTAGTGACAAACATGATTCATTTATGAGCTGAAAATTATGTGACACAGTGATATCGCATTTGTTCCTGTTGCTCTTATGTCATTTAACTTTCTTGCAACAGTAGAACTATCACAGTACAAAGTGAAGTTGCATTAAGGCATTCATGACACGCTCGTTCATAGAGTTGCAGAACCTCAAGCTCTTTTGAGCCACGTGTCATCACGTCAGACTGAAAACAAGTGTGCTTTTTCGCAGCTGCTGTGCCATGAAAACCTGCTAGACAGGCTGCAGTAACTGTGAAATATGTGCCTTAGTCTGTTACACTTGCAGCAGCAGGCTGCAGCTGCAGTTTGTGTTGACACCAATAACTTTCAACTGCAGTTGTGCCTTGTTCTCAGCAGATGGCACCGCCATCTGCTGCTTTTTAGTTTTCCTGTATATCCCTTTGAGAGCATATACAGGGACATTACTGCTTTTCTGTCTAGGATTCAGGCAAGCATACTTTGCCACGTTGATGGTGCCTTTACATAATATCCTGTAGTGTTGTGTGCCTTTGGCTCATGTTAATTTGAACTTGGGTTATTTGCAGCTGCAGTTAACTAAGAATAATTATATAATTTTAGCTGGCAGACAGTGCTTACTTAAAACATTAATTATAGCTTCAATATTGTTTAATGTAAGCCTTTTGATTTCCTAAAAAAAAGCAGTATCAAAACAAATGCGCTTCAAGTGCCCCCCCTCCTGCGCCTTAAAATATTTTAAATGTCACAGAGCCTTACATAATAAATCCATATCCCATACAAAACTTTTGTATTAGGACCTTTTATAAACAAAGCAGCCAGCTTTGAACAGCTATATTCAAACATGTGAGCACCATTGAATGACATGCACATTTTTCAATGGCTTTACGAGTGTTATGGTTATTTTGTTGTATTGCGTTGCTCATGTAACGAGTAAGATTTCAGCCTAAATGAAGTTGGGGCTCTTGTATGATAAATCAAACAAGCTGCTGCAGGTAACTGTGAAAGCAGTATTTAAGAATGCCACAACAAAACATGGCCTGAAATTTAGCTGAGTTGTTATCAGTCTTGTTGCTGTGTTGCTCTGATATTATATTAGCAGTTTTGTGTGTTGTCTGTTAACAAGAAAGGACGGGGTTGTTGCATTTACCTTGGAAGCACTGTAGTGTGTGCACAGTGGATACTGCTTACTGTTGCAGATAGAATCATGATTAAAGCTTATTATGACACAGCAACGTAAATTTACCAAATCACATAGCTTCCATTCGTTTTTCACCCACGACATTTTCAAATTTAAATTGGGTTGAATTCTAATTGTCTGTTAACATGCTACTTTTTTTAAATATTATGTTAGGTACTCCAAAAAATAATTATAGAATAACAGAGGGCAGATGTTTCAAACACTTTTTTTTTAATGAGTGCTGTGGTGTCATGGGTTGATTGATTGTTTGATTTTGCTTGCAGAGTTATAGCATTAGGTCTATGTGTGTGCAATTCACTCCTTGAAACAAGCAAAACAAATTCACATGTTAAATGAATATCACTTAATCTTACTCTCATTTCATTGATGTAGGAAACTCACATCATGCACAAGTATGACCAAGACTTCTATGGGGCAATGCTCAAAGTTGTGGTGCTGGGCTATCTGAGGCCTGAAAAGAACTTCAGCTCTCTAGGTGAGCATCTGTGGTTTACTGCTTTTAGTGCAGCCTTCCTTCCTGTTCTAACTGATTTCTATGTTTTGTAGGCACATATTGGTGCTTTTAGGTGCTGGATCACTTGGCATCCACTGAAATGGATCACAAACACCTCTGTACCAAAGAATTATTAACTAAAATGCTAATTTTGAAATCATAATGCAAAGTAGGCCTGTTTAACATTTGCTTTGACTTGTCATTGTAAACATTTCTTTGAAGATGGTTCCAAGGTATAATGTACCTTCAAAGAGCTACGTTGGGTTTTCCTCCCTTAGGTGCCCAGTGTACTTTATATAGTGTGCCACTGTAGCATTAGAAAGAATAAAGCACAATTCAGAAAACTCTGATAAATATGTTCCTCTCAATAAAATCTGGCTGGCATATTTTTCTTGGAACTTAATGGGTGAACTAAAATGTTAATGGATTTTAGCTTATCCTTTAATTAGACTTAGATCTTGAGTTCTATCAATGTGATTATGTGTTGCCAAAAAGTAATCTCTTGAACCCTTACTGCGTGAATTTTTTATTTTCTCATGAAAAATTAGTTTAGGCCAGAAATACGTAAACCAACCTTCCTTTTATAAATAAATGCTTGTTTGCATATTTATGAGCCAAAATTGCTGTGCATCATATGATACACCATGCATGCATGGCTGTGTTTTGTGACAATGCAAATATACATCTGAATTGCAGAAAACTTGCAAAAGGTATCAGAAACCTTGAAAAATCTTGACACATTGCTTCAAGAAATGGAGTGCACGTGGTTTTTTTTTTTTTTTTTTTTTTTTTTTTTTTTTTTTTTACAGCTACAGCTAGTTTGATGTTAAATTTTCTTTTGCGCCATCTTTAGAAGCTTAACTCAAGTTGAAAGACAGTATCTTTATCATAATTTCTGCTGGCATTTTCATATGCCAACAAATTTATTATTTTGTAACGAATCTATACTCTCCTCCACAAAACAGCCCCTAACTGCATGCTGTATCATATATGATAGCTTCGATAATGCTAGCCTCACAAAACCACCTGAATCTATTTCTCTAGCAAAACATCTCAGTAGGCTAAAAAGCAGTGAACACCTTGATATCTTTTGTGTAATGGTTTCAAGTGCATAAACTGTGAGAATATCTAGCTTATTAAGGACCATTTTGTGCATTGTGTCATGAGCTGCCACCATACATTTTTTAAAGGAAATGTAACTCAAAATTATTTCCAGTGCTGAAGTTACTATATATTTCATTCCTAGAGAGGACGTAGATTCCACGTGAATACATAGGATATTCTTTCTTTTCGATTCTGTTATGCTGCAAGACATTCTATGTGTATCATATTTGATATGATACACCATGCAATAAAGGGTTAATCACTGCTATCCAGTGTTTAATAATCGCATAAGGAAACATCAATGGAAAGATGTTAATTTAAAGAGCTATGACACATACTTTTTGTTTCCCGGATTTTATGTTTTGATTAGTCGCTGTGCACATAATAATAAGGGAATGAAGCCACAAATGCTACAGTGTGACTAATAATGCACAATAACGTAGTTATTTGTGGCCAGTTCTAGCTTTGCTTCACGATGAGTGTCCCGGGGGCACAGCAGATACTGTAACTGGTGTAAATTTACTGCCTGCGGGCCTACTGGGTGCATACTTGACATAGTAGGAAAGCAGAAACACATACGCACTGTATAAGAAAACAAGCAGGCAAGGGACAGTCTCTGGTTGGCCTCTTTTCTTTTGTGGTGTGAATTTGTTTGCACTTCCTTGCTATGTCATGAAGCTGATAGTCGGGTGACTTCATAGCTGATCATGTGAGCTCACAAACTAGTAATGCGATGGAGTGCGCCAGTTCAGCTGCCATTTGCAGAATTTTCTTGCTAGCAACACATCTGATACACCATGTCATCAGTGTCTGAATCACAATTTACCTTATGTGAGGTATAATTTACGAATCTGAACTGATTTTTTTTGTGTGCCTTTTAGTCTTCTCTGCAATGTCTGCTAGTCGGCGTGCATTAGTGTAATCAAACATGTAAATTCTGGGGTATCGTAGACGTTATGTTGACTTGGGTCATTCTGAATTCAGATTCTGCAATGCTGCGGAGCATTTTAAATTTATTTGTACCTTAACTTTCTTTGCTCATGGTTACACGTGCACTAATTAAAGGCTGAAGAGAGGGAAATGCTTTGCTATGTTTTGTGATGAAATTTTTATTGCTCTTTGGTGACATTCATCTCTCCTTTTTCCACCGTCCTGCCACTTGTCTTGTCCAGATGAGCTAGTTTCAGCGATCAAAGCAGACATCCAGAACGCCGACGAAAGCCTAAACCGTGAAGAGTGGCGGCAGTTCAAGGGTCACAGGTTTTTCACAGAGAACGTTACAAATGGCACCGACATCGTGCGCCAGGAGACGTGATCCTGGGATTTTTAGAGAAATTTTACAATTGTCCCCACCACTTTTTCGTACGTTCCTTACTGCGACACATGCTAAGTTATTTGTATCGTTTCTGTTCCATCACCTTTCCAAACTGAAGCACATTCCGTGTCCCCGGTGTGGAGCATTTATGAAGATGTGTTTGTTGCAGAAGTGAGTGGTTTAATTTCCCGTCATTCTTCAAGCATGGCCTCGTGAAGGAATTATCTCTGAGGCGGCATATTAATGGAAAGCTTGCGGCAGCTTTCCATTCATTACCATCTTATTGTGTCCATTATCTCCACAAGAACTAAATTATTTGTATCACTCTCTTTCATTATTTGTTCAAATTGGAAGCTCATTTTCAGTGCCCCAGTGTAGCGCACTTTGCAAGACGTTTTCTTCTTTTAGCAAGACATCTTCAACTTTTAGCATTTGTTTCTTTTGGAAGTGTGATTATTTAAAACAGTATTTAGAACCTAGACTAGATATGTTAGCACATGTTTTTTACAAACACTGGTGTTGACTTGTTTCATATTGAAAGAAACAGTTGAAAGTATGTTAATAGTGTCATCTATTTTTTATGTATCACTGTTGTCACAGTCAACAAAATGTGAGGAAACCTGACTTTGCACAAGTCCACCAAGTGAAACAACTGTAATTTCCATGTTGTGCAAGGAAGTTACAAAGCAGTTAAGAAACAAACGTAATTTGTCAGTGTTTTTCTGTTAAACATCTTACCCTAAACAAATTTAACTCATCACTGTCACGATCCAACTCATATGCACTAAGGAAATAGTTAACCACCGAGATTTCGCATAAACATTGGACAAGGGTCCAATGCCATTGAAAAGACCTTAGCACACAAGAAAAGGAAACTCAGAAATGTTCATTGCCTGCATTTCACATTTCATGTTTACTCAAGATATTGAAATTAGTGGAAGCGTTCCTTCTTCATGCTGTAAAGGATCACATTAAGTAAAAAAAACACAAGCTTTAAAGTTTCATTGTTTATTTCTGGCATTATTGTTGACATGCGAGTACTGTAATGTAAATCTGCCATGCTTTTTCATTTTGAAATCATGACATTGTAATTTGAGATGGCCATGGACATTTTGGGGTGAGCTGTATGATATTTTCTATGCCCTAAATTGATAAGAGCTTTCTTTTCTTTTTATCTTTGCTTGCTAAAAATATAAAAAGGATGATTGGATAACCATGGCAGAGGGCATTTTTCCTGCAAAAAACCTATATAGGCTGATTGCGATTGTGTGGTCGTCCACTCTGCATGAAAAACCTTTCAGAAGTAAAGAAACGGTTCACTGTTGAGGCTGCATAGCAGAGCAGGCTACTTTAGCATAAGGAAGGTAGCCCACTGGGCAAGCCTCATGACTGAAAAAAAAAGACTGCTCACTTAGTACATTTTTGCTGTTAAATGTTACAATAAGTACCCATTAAGCGCATACAGTGGAAGCCTGCTAGCACATTCCTTACCAATAGGTTCTTGTGGTTATGATGTTGCTGAAGCCTACGAGAATAGATAGCAGCATGTTTGCATAGTGTTTTCTGGGTGCTATTCCCTGTGAAAAACATGTTAGAAAGGTTCTACTGCAGTAGTTATGCTAAGTTTTTCCTTTTATGGCTTGTCTAGTGGGAACAAGTTGTTGGCTGGCCTTTTCAAGCACATGTGCTTAATGTATTACTAATTTATTCATTTTTAGCGGGACTGGTTTCTGTTACTGCGGTGTTTGAAGCAGTCTTGTTGGGTTTATCGTATTTGCTTAATGTCTGCCTATGTTATATTGTCTTCGAGGTGCAGGCTTTTAATATTATGATGCTTTGCTGGCGTTATGTGGCACATTTACTCATTTTCCATACAATTTCAGTACCACCATCTCCACCGAACAGCACAGTAGTGAAATGTAACATGCTTTATTGGAAGTAAAGTTCCTGACATGCTTTGTTTTAATTCTGATGCATTGAAAGGCATCAGCATGGTGCATTTGCAAAGAGATCTGACCTATTGGCACTTTTTTCTTTTTTCGTCATATATGTATCTAGCATTAGAGTGCACCTGTATTTTAATAAAGGAGTCACGGTTACATGCTTTGTCGCACATTTGTGGTTTTTGTTTTATGACTTTGTTTTTCTGGACCCGCTGCGATAAATCAGGGGCTTTGGCGTTGCGCTCGAAGTCACGGTTTCAGCTGTGACGACGACATACTGATTGGGGCTGAACGCAAAAATGCTCGTGTACCGTGCAGTGGGTGCACGTTAAAGTACCCCAAGTGGTCGAAATTAATCTGCCCCCCCCCCCCCCCCCCCCCGACTACGGCATGCCTCAATCAAATTGTGGTTTTGGCACGTAAAATCCCAGATTTTAATGTAAGATTGTTTTGCCACATGAAAAAAAAAAAAAAGTTATGGGTTACTGAAAAAAAAAAAGTTATTGAATTACAGTGAGTGTTACTGAGTGAAAATATGTAATTGCTAAATTACAAGCAAAATTACCCACACATTAGATTACTAGGTACATAGCACATCTTAAAGGGGCCCAGCAACACTATTGTAAAGTTTTAAATAAGCCAGCCTGCTCGTTAAACAAAGATTATACCTGCATTTGGCATATAACATGCATTGCCACTAAAAAGGTGACTTGTTCTTTTCTTTATCCTTTTAGAATCCCTACCACATTTTGTGCCATTAGCTGACTGATGTAAACTACGAAGTGGCCTATTGGCCCTATCATTTCACATGTCGTGAATGAGAACAGTAGTAGAGATTGCAAGAAAACAAATTAAAATCCTGTTTGGCATAGAAAACTGAGTTGCACAGCTAAAACGGACCATAACCATACTGGACATACACTGCAGAAATGCGCTAAAATGACTTCACTCGAGGAACAGATTCACTGTCATTGGCCAGGATCTTCAGCTTCTAGCATGCTGGTAAAGACTGCAGATAATACTACAGATGGTGAAACAGCTGTTGGCATTTTGTAGCTCAGCCAAACAAGAACTAGTTGGAAAACGAGATCATGTTTGATTATCTAATTGGTGCCTTTCTTAACTTTGTAAGCAAATGTCTTGTTTTCTAGTCAATTGTCCATTTCGTGACACAGCAGTTCTGGGATTCTAAAATTGGAAGAGGACAGTAGGTGAAAGCTGGATTCTGAAGTCACTTGTAGTTGTCAAGAACAAGAACATGCCAGCATGTCATCACCTCTCACTTAGGACACAACTCTGCTCACAGAGAACCCAGTGAGACTGAAAACTCCATGAAGCTCACATAGCTGTATCCATTCAGATGTGCAAATTGCAGTCTGCTGCTCTCTCTTGCACAAGTATCACGGATGTGTGCAGCAAAAAGAGGTCATATGTAAGAGAATAGGGAAAACAGGAAGATATGTGACGTCATGTGCACTGTATAGGCAACTCTTAGTTTCCAGGATGGCACAAAAAGGAAGTACAGCCAGCATCAAATGTTTACAGGCTGTGATCCAAGAAAAACCATTTTTTCCACTGCTTGGGCATACAGCCTGGTATTTGGATTTCCTGGTATTCTGAACACTTAAAAATATATATATAACAATAATAAGCACACAACTGTTCACCGAATAAAAAAACATGAAAAGGTCAGCCTAAGGACAAGTACAGTCGTTTATCAAAAGTTTATGGACTGCTTGATGACAAAACATTAAGTGCTTCCACAGCCTGGGCACACAGTACGGTATTCGGATTTCCAGGATTACATGAAGCAGCATAATATTGTAGTTTTACTGGCTATGACCACAAACTGCTGAGGAATGCAATGTTTTCTCATGTGCTGTGGTTCGTAAACTTTTGACGTCAACTGTACCCAAATCTAACAGAATGCTGAGCACAGCATGCAGCAGTGGCCCATGTCTGGCAAGCACAATAGACGGACAAGCTAATTTATGCGGACCAAGTACAACGTGCAAAGTGTGGAGCAGAGAATTTGTAGGCCAGGAGGACAGAAAAGTCTCACGACTTTTCATGACAAGGGGACACGAAGCAAATGCACAAATGGGGAGAATGTGAAGCAGCAGCAACAAATATGGCTCCCAAAGAAGCGGTGCAGTGGAATGTAGAAGCAATGTGCAGGAGAGAAAAAGATAGCAGTTCCAGTGTAATTGGATTTGTGACTGCTAAATGTACATGCAGATCTGGAAGACTTTTTATTTTATGAATCGAAAGTCCCTCTTTGCAGAATATTTGTGCAGATATGATCTGCACATACTTTTTTTTTTTTGTACTTTTGCAATTCACAAGTTGCATAAGTCAGGAAATTTTCTGCCCAGTAAAGCTACTGTCCAACAAAAAATCCCTCATTTACAGATACACCTCTATGTTTCTCTTCAAAAATAAAAGGGGAATGCCATCTGGCGCCAAGAAGTGGACTTCACCAATGCGTGCAACTTGAACAGGACTGGCTTCTGGCTGTTCTGAGGGTCACACAGAGGGAACAGAAAGGCCAACTCACTATGAAGATATGAATGTGTACAGTGCCTGCAATCTTACCTCACCATTCTATGCAAAGCTAGGAGCCAGTACCATAAGGAGAACACTGCAGACATCTCCTAAACTTGTCATTTAATACTTAGAAGGCTACAGTGAGTTAGCTAGAAGCAGTTGGCTTTATTGGTGATGTTGTAGTGTCCATGTGCTCACATGGCTTGAATTTTGCTGGGAAGAGCTCTTTAAGTGTTGCCTCCTGCTCTGGAAAGAGAGCTTCGACCGGTAGTTTCTTGAATGGCACCTCTGAACCTTCATCCACTCGGACAGCCTTGCCGACATGTTGGATCCGGAAGGGGATCATGCCTTTGTCAACCTTGTTCACCTGTTCAAAGAAAGCTAGGTCAAACATGCACGCTGGCACCCCAAAACATAGCAATAGAATGCAGGAGAGTTCTGGTTACAGGTTTTCAGAACATGAAAATTACAAAACAGTAATAATAAATAAACAGAACAAAACAATTTCTGCACTTGACATTCCGGATGAACATGCTGCAGTGATTACAACTGTCATCAGTGAGACCTTCCATTTCATTAGATATGTGCCAGTGTCTCTAGCTCAGGAAATAATGGAAGTATGGCCCCAGGCAGTTAGTAACTGCTCATTTCCTTGTCAACTCACCAGACTAAATTACTACTTTTAAATACCTACACATATAAATGTAACGCACAGAAGACTATACAGACACAAATACAAAGTGCTGGCACAGATTTCACAAACGTTTGTTAGCTGCGTACCGAAAACGATGACAATATTTAACAGTCAAGTGCGAATTTTTTTATGTTATCAATAAACGATTGTTGTATTAATGTTAAGCAATTCCTCTAGTAACCTGTTCCATAATGAAATATGTGTGGTATAGCTTTATAGGCAGTATGCAAGGGAATGAGAAACCTTTATACTTATTTACTGAATATTTTTTGGTGTAGTGCTTGAATTCAAAATGATGTTATCGTGAAAAACTCTATCCGCTCTACTGCTCCTTTAATTTAGGTGTATTAGGGCTGGTGAAGTTGCCTTGAGCATCTTTTTTCCGCAATTTTCATCCACAATAGTGTATTTTGTTTTGTGGAAAATAAACCATACCACATCATACGTCATGAAACACCAACAAGATACCAGCATGTCACCTAAGGCCACCACCCAAACACGATGCACTTTTTACTTGGAAAAGTGGCTATATATTACTTACATAAATAGTGGCAAGGAACACCTTGTTTTCTTTTCCAGCATAGTCTGGTCCAGTAATGGGTGTTTCAGGAAGCTCTATGGCCTCTTCAGGTACAGTAATACCCTGAAAATGACACCGCAAAAGATATTTAAGCAGTCAATAACGTCTGCCACTTCCTATAGACTTTTCTGTAACATTGTCTATCTGTGTGAAGTTATTCAGTAGTGCATATGTGAAGCACAAAATGCATGTGAAAGCATCAGCGCACTGCTGTCTGCTTGCACATGTAATGTAACAAATTGTAAAAGTGCAGTCCTGACAAAATGCACCAAAATTCAGGTGCGTTTAGATAACAGGATGGCTGAAACAGAGTTACTTTGTGCCTCATAATCAGAACTGGTTTTGGCATGTAAAACCCCAGAAAGAAGAAGAAGAAACAGAGTGAGGTGCCACCAACAGGCGGGACAGTTTGCAGGCGAACTTAATTTTACCTTGACAATGACGGATCCACATACAGTCAAATCCCTTTATAATGAAGTAGCATCTTGCACGAAAATACCTTCATTTTATTCTATATTTGTTACATGCTGATACAGACATGAAACATTCTAGCCTCACTATATTGGATAATTTATTACATCCATGTTCGTTATACAGTTAAACCTGGATATAACGAAATTGACAAATTCCCCAAAAACTTCGTTATAATGAGGATTTCGTTATATGCAGCTTCGGCACGAAAATTCGAAAAAGAAACGCTTACCGTATTTACTCGATTCTAACACACCCTCGATTGTAACGCGCACCCGTTTTCTGTTTTCGTCGAAGCACTCATCCTTGGAATGTCACACCAGGTATTGGATGCGTGGACGCGTGTTGTTTCGCACAAGCGTGAGGCATCGGAAACCAAGAGCGAGCGTCACGATGGCGTTGTAGCGTCGTATAGTGTTACAGTAGAACCCCGCTGTTACGTTCCCGGGTACTGTGTTTTCGCCAAGTCTTAGCACAGCTGCCATAGAACCCAATGCATTGGTAACCCCGCTGTTGCGTCGCAACTGTGGGACCGTTCCCGCATCGTACGTTGCGAACTGTAACCCCGCGCCGGCCCGAGCGGCCATTTTGACTTTTCATGTCACTTGGCTCGGTGGCTTGACGATGGCATTGGCCGCCCAAAGTGCCGGGGGCGACAACTATGACGTATTTTCGGTTTCCGCCAGCAAAAGTACGGCCCTTGAGATCCGTATTTGCTATCTCAAGATGGTGTCTATGACGCATTGTAGCCCTAAATTGGTTTTGGCTCATAGATGTTCCGTGTAAAGTCCAAGGGCGATAACGCAATCGCCGCGCGCCGTATGCTGTATGTGCGAGGGGAGCCGACGACCGCGTCCAAATCTTGCGCGCGCACGAAAAAAAAAAGCAGGGAGGAAGCGCGCCTTCTGTTGCGCTCGAGGCACCGGCGAGGGAGCAAGGGGGGGGGGGGGGGGGGTAGCGGGCGGCGTTGTACTGTACTCTGGCATCAACTGCGTACTGCGCGGCGGCGTGCGGTAGCGCGGGCCGTATCTTGAAAGCGATCTGCGTTGGGGCAGAGTCTAGGCAGTGTAGGTGCGTCGGCAGCTCGTAGCTTTGTGCGTGCTGTGTGTTCTTGGCGCTCAGTTTGCGTTAAAGGGATAGACAACAGCACGAAGGTCACTTCGCTCGCTTCTGCAGGGGCGCTTCCACACGCCGCCAGTGTTTGACAGCGCGTGTCCGCGCTCACTGAGTGTGATGTGTCACAGTGTCTGCCAGCACGTCGGCAACATCAACTGGAAAAGGAGAGTACCGGCTTGGCAGGCTAGGCCAGCTGCAGCAAGCGGCAAGCTCAAAGTTGAATGAAGGGAGGTGGAAAGGTCACGCCCGCGGCGGCAAGATCGCCGGGTCGAGGGATGCAGACCCGCTTCGCACACGCTCACACGCAGTGCGCTCGCTCCGCATTCCATCGCGGCGAAGAAGCTTCCGGTTGCTGCTCGCGCAAAAATGACAAAATTTGGGGCGAAATCTCTAGGTTGTTGGTGGGGAAAATTCGTTATATCGAGGGGGTCTCCTGTTGCCACTTCGTTACATAGAGGTCTCAAATACATGTGCTTCTATGGAGTAACGGCGGGGAATAGAAAAACTTCGTTATATCCAGGAATTCGTTATATCGAGGTTCGTTATAAGCATGTTTAACTGTATAAAGGTTTACTGTATTGAGGTGAAATAGGTCTTGCCTGTCGAGGACATTCCAACAAGTTCAGCTAGTGCTGCTAAAAAAAAATATATATGGGCCTGCTGCAAAACATCCTGCATGTTTGAGGCATATTATCATGAATCAGCTGTTTATCTATCTCGATCATCTCAGGCTTTGGACAACCCATATTTTTAAACAGAGTTAATATCCTAACTAAAATGGATCAAGTGAGAAACATTCTCTGTACCAACATTTCTAGTACACTTAAAACATGCTAACCAAAGCAGTCAGTCACCTGCACAAGAGGATTCATTTGTTTAGTTTAGAGTTGCCTTAAAGCTTTAAACATTACAAGAATGGTGGTATGTTTCACAATCAGTCCCATGGCACTCTACGAAGTATGGTCACTGTATATGTCTTTTTTTTTTTTTTTTTCATTAAGCTCCGCAAGACCTTCGAACTTCAGCCACTTACACACTAAAGACGCCACCAGAGTTCCTGTCTTAGAGTTAGCAACATGGTACACAAAGAACACAACTGACCGCTTGTCGAAGGGCACTCCTGAGATGCCATGGCTCAACAGTCCACCCTTGATCCCTGTTCATGGGAAGTCTGATGATTTTGGATTTGAGCATGCGAATTGTCTGGCAGAAAGAAAGGCCCAATTAGTATGGTGTCCAGTCATAACTCTGCTGATCCACTTGTTTGGCAACCAACGAGTTGTGTGACAGTTGTAACAAGTTTTAATTGTCCTGCACAATACTTCTGGAACTGCAGAGCTCGCACAACAAATAGCCGTTAATTGACAACAGCTTCCTTTAAGCCTGGTGACTCTATGCTGTTCTGCAATAAAGAACTTTAATTTACTGCCACAAGTACATTGTGTGGCTTTTTGCCGGCGACTGTTTTTCACCAGATCACCTCAATAAAGTTATTCATCCATCCATCCATCACTGTTATCACGTTACCGCTCAGCACAAGACACACCTACTGTATTTGAAATTTCTTGGCTGTTGAAAGAGTCAAAGTGAAACAGTCTTGTCTAATTAGATCACACGAGAAACAAACAGTGTTGTACATTCTCGTATGTCGGTGAGCACCATTAATTACTCTGGAATGTACAGTGATACATGTATAAATAGTGGACAAACTTGACCAGTCAGTTCAGATTTGACAGCCGACCCCTGTGTTTGCTGATATTGTTGTGATTTGAATGCTCATCTTTCAGGGCACAAGTTCACCTAATAAAGAGTTAAGATTCTTTAAAAAAAAAAGAGAAATTAAAAGAAAATGGCCGAGCAAATAACAAATAAGAATTAAAGTTTCACAGTTCATTAGCGTGTGTAGAATGGCTTAAGGTGCATTATGTGGATGCGCCAAGACGTCGGAGTATTTTTTGTACAGAATGAAATAATGTCGCAGTAGTTTTTCACTACGCCCACTTCAGCGTTTTGGTGTCCAAACCCACACACAGTCACTTGCAAAAACTAAAACAAAGTACGCGTGACAATATGTTTAGCAGTTCTAGCAGTAAGTTCTCCCAGCAACACAGCCTTGTCCCGAATGGCAATCGGAGAGCCTGGAACATTTCAGGCATCTCACTTTTATTATTTGTGAGCCCACTTGAAGTCATAACTCCAGCAAGGCATGGGAGCAGTCAAGTTAGCATTCCATAATGACTAGACTTGATGTGCGAGATTATGATTAAGACAGGGACAGGAGGGCAGGCACTGATGTTTGATCTGCCAACCCTGATATCATGCCCTAGTCATTAGGTCTAGTCATCAGAAAGATTTACTCGCATATTCAGAACTGTGCCTGAGGCACGTTCATGTCACGTGTTATCTTGACCAAGTCGAGGCACATTTCTGAATACGGGGGTTGGTTAGTGTGCCCATACACGTAACGCAGTTTACAAAAAAACTGGAACACCAAAAAAAAATAGACGGCAGCAACGGCGCTGATAACAACATCTTGTGGCAGTTTGCTTAACCGTAACACATCAGAACCAGAAACTTTTTCGGTCCGGCTCAGTGAGGGCGGTTCAGTTCTGGTTTAACCCAGGAGCACAAAAATAACAGTTCAGACTGGTTTGAACCTGTTTGTTTTAGTTTGCATAGCCCAAGAATAACTACAGGAATACAGATTAAAGTTATTTTGCACAAAAACTTCACAATGTTCCTATCCTAAGCTGCATGGAAAGGCTGCAAGTAGCTGCATAAGGGCTGCAAGTAGTTGAAAAAATTATCAAATTGTGGAAGCACACCTCAGCAGCAATTACTATGTCATTTCTAGTGCACCTATTCAGTTTCCATACCAGTTGGATCAAACGCGACTTCCAAGCTAGGAAGCACTTCATTTCAGCGATTATACAGGTATATAGGTCTCCCTCCACTGAATAACTATGTGATGGTCACTAATTTCAAATGCTCGCGTGTATATTACTAACGTGCTACCTTCCGGCACATGTTGAAAATTACAAATTACAAGTAAATGACAGCAAGCTTGTCTGCATTTACAAACGAGATAGCATGGCTGAGCCACAAGAGCAGGCAATGCATAGATGAAAAGTGTTTGAGAACCTGAACAAAAAACCATAATTTATTACCTATATTTTTTATTTCATTCCAAAAATTTGTTTTTAATTAAGAAATTGCAACATTCCAGTTCAATTCTGGTTCCATGCAAAATTTTTCTATTTTCAGTTCAATTCCAGTTAAATACCCTGGTCAGAACAATTATTTGTTTCATGTTCTTTACAGCAGAAAAAAGAAAAGCCACTAAACACATTCATGATTATACTGTTCCTGATGTCTTTGCACCATCAAATAAGTAGCGCATAGCTCACCACTGCAGTAATAGTTTTGTATGCCATGGATGAACTCAATGTCACAATACGACGCCACCAGCATTCACATCTATGTTTACAGTACTCCATAGCCAGTACATACATATAGGCAAGCTAAAATCCTCTATTACGGTAATATAACTTCTTGAACAGTTGATGATGTAGTAAACCACTAGCACAGCTGTTCATATACAAAATTATGTCTATGTCACCACATTCAGTCTCCAAGATCGGCCAATCATAGCTTGCTGTTTTACTGTAAAATGCACCATTGAAGCTAGCTATGCCAATTGGTGTGGTACATTATGAGCTGAAGTAGTAGTTTTGTGGCAGAATACATGGCCAAATTGAGGTGGCTTTTTCTTTACAGACTGAGGCTGATGTATGCAGGTCATGTAATGTATGCAAAGCACATAGAACTCGCCAATATTAGCTATTCACTGTAAAAAGAAAAGAGCATTTAGCATTCATATAGCAATTTCTTAAACATAAGAATGCTTGGTCAACACAGAGGTTTACTCCAGGAAACCAGCGAAGAAACTTTAGACCTTGCAGAAATGTTTCATATATTGTAAATAGCAAAGGACCTCCTTATGTGTTGTAGCAATGGTTAAAACAAATTCAATGAAATGCATGTGGCCTTCAACTAAGGATTAAAGCATGTGAGACATGAAAATTAATGTTCTCGTATCATTTTTTAAAAACAAATTCCCACATTTGTTAACACAGCAAATAAATCTAAGTTATGTCACAACTTGCTTTCTGGTTCTCATATTAATATGCACATTTGCAGTGTGTTTCATGCAGCTTCAACAAATCCTTTAAGAAGATAGAATTTGTATACATACCAAGAACACAGCACTGATGGATGCACTGAGCTAGTCAGTTTGGATTTCTGAAGTAGCCTTTCATGACACTGAAACTCTGCATCTGACTAAATGCGTGTGGCTAATTATCATTAAAAAACTGCACTGAAACAACAAATAAAGTCCGACCTAAACCCTTTTGGAATCCTTTCCAACAAAAGGAGCAAATATGCAACACTATGCCATAATATCAAGGTTGCCAAGGTTTGGGTGCAAGAGAGATTAAAAATGAAGTGAATGACTATCAAGTGCAACTTAAAAACAAGTAAACATTGATCGCTGACCAAATGTCCACAGAATTACAGCTAGTCAAGCCCGATTCAGCATTTGCTTTCAGTGCCTCTGCCTGTGGTGAAGTGTTATACTGAACTTAACCTGAGAGAGTGCTTTACTCACCACCGGAGAAGTTCGGGTACTAAACACTGGACCCAAGTCTTCCATTCCCTGCAAACAAAAAAGAAAAGAAAATGCAAATGAATGCTTTAACTCTGGCAGTACACATCCTGCAGCCAATTCTTCACAAACACTGCAAATATTTAACTGCCAATCAATAAAGGTGAAATATTTCCACAGCCAATCAGTACTGCTCTAACAGAAAATTTAAGTGCATGCTGTTTCATATGCCAATGGAATAGAGCTGGAATGTTTCCTGCGCCAATCAAAAGTAATTTTGATTGACGAGCCAAAACCACGATATGATTATGAGGCCAGCCATAGTGGGGGGACTCCGGATTAATTTTGACCACCTGGGCTTTTTTTAACGTGCACCCAATGCACAGTACACGGGCATTTTTGCATTTTGCCCCAATAGAAATGCGGCCACCATGGCCAGGATTTAGAAGCACTAAATGCTGGGTGAATTGGTATTCCATAATGACGAAAAATAGCGCAATAAAACAAGGGACTAATATTCAACGCGTAATTCAAGCTTGAAAATTTGGTCTCTTGGTCCTTTTAATGTCCTGAAGCAATACTGCGGCTACATGAGACGCTGTAGTGGAGAGCTTTTGACAGGTTCAAATTACCTGTTTTTTTTTTTGTTTTTTTTAACATGCACCTAAATCTACGTACACAAGCCTTTTCTCATTTCGCCTTTAATTAATTGCGCCAACTGCAGCCGGCAACAAAACTGGGGCCCAGTGCAGGCCACCACAGCCACTGAGCCAGTGTAGCCGGCATCTGGCCTTTGCAGTGGCTATGGCTTCGCAAATACTAATTTATTTTTAAATGCTAAATACTGTTTTATTGCTCAAGATGTTGACTGTGCATTTTAAAAATTCAGTACTTGTTCTGAGGGCCTCTGTGAAGAGGCACTCTACTTTATCACTTTACTTCTAGCTGCAGCTAGAATGATCTGAGACAAACGTAACTATGCATGACATTTATTCATGAAGTAGACTTGTGCAATGGCACTCTAAATTTCAGATGATGCTATATGCTAGTTTTATGGAGTGGATGACACTGCTGCAGCTAGGTCCAAATAATTGAGGAGACACGAAAATTTAGGCTGCAGAGTATTTGTATCCTAAATTTTGTAACCTAAGTTAGAGCAAAAAGACAAAATATTAATGTCAATACAGCAATCACAAACAAGCCCTAAATATAACACATTTAGCAAAAAAAAAAAAATCATAAATTGCGAGCAGCAGGTTTGTACAGCAGAGATCTCAACTTACCACTCTCATTTTCTCACGAAGTTTCAAATTTTCTGGTGTTGCATAGAGGGCCAATCCTGGCACAATCAGCTTTAACAGGCCATAAAACGGCCTCACGGACACAATATCCCACTTGTTCCCGAGCCCTGGAAAAAAAATTGGAGGACACCTAAGCTTCGCCTTTAAGAGATGAACACGATAGCATTAAAAGATCCCTGACTGCTTCTCATGCTTCCCAGTGACTGCAGCTTATGTACCGTAACTTTTGCCAGGAAACGCTGGCGGCGAACGCTATGCACGAAGGCAAGCTTTCTGGTACAAACTGCGGCCTCTTGCGTGGGCCAATCCCAGAGGTAGTGCACAGCCACGCCAAAAAATTTACATCATTTTCAGGTTTCCGTTTTGTTTCGCACCTTTCATATTTCAGTCTGAGAAGATTTAACATAAAAGGCATGCGCTGTCGGTGTTTTGCTTCATGACATTTGTTTGTGGGCTGTCATCCTCCAAATTCCGAGGAATAACCTTGTCAAGTATGTAAGACAAGGTATGAGCAACTTTAGTGATAAAATGGTGTGGCAATATAACTCACATATACCGCATGTCACAGAGCAAGGCGTGACATATACCTAAATATATACGGGAATTTTCGCTCACAAGATGCCGGCGCCCACACCGGATTTTCCACGACACAGGGCCCTTAACGATATTGCTTTAATAGTCTATGAGAAGCGGTAGCGTGCATTTCGCCCTGCTGAGACATAACACCATAAAGCTTTTTCTTTTCTCCTTCTTTACTTTTGGTCAAACTTGTGATGCCTGGTGTCATCTGGAGCTTAAAGGGACACTAAAGAGAAAAATAGGTTGATCTATATTAATAAACTATGCTTCTACAATTTAAAAAAAAGTCACTCTTACTGTGATACAAGGCTTGATAAGCCCCCCAAAAAAAGCTAGAACAAAAGACTAGTGTCAAAGTTGCATTGAAGTTCCCACACTAGTCCATCATGATGTCAAGGATTTTGACAGCATCTAATCGGGTCTAGCTAACTTTTTATCTGTAAGCATGGACTACAGTGGCACCAAAGACTGAACTTAAGACTTAAGTTTCCATACCTTACACTGCGCCTGGACAACCCTAATATGAGAAGATACGTTGAAATCCCTGATGTCACACTGGCTTAGCGATGCTGTGGTTTCAGCATGAAATATTAAAAAAAAAATGAAACATCATTCTTACTCTTCTAGCAATAATCCCCTTACCACAAAATTAACAGAAACAGCATTTTAAAGGAATACTTCATCAGCCTAAACTGATTTAGTTCATCTCTTCAGTGTCCCATTAAAACATAGTTCTCAATGTCTATTTTTGGTGTGTTTATTTTCAAGAGGCACTTGGTGTCCTCAGAGCAGACTCATCGCAATTACACACAGGGGCCGTATTCTGAAACACTCCACTTCGGCGAAATTTCTTTTTTTGCTTTCAGGCGCGCGCTGATTGGCTGGTTGAGCAAAATTGAATGACGTCGGGCTCAACCATCTAATCAGCTCATCCAATTTTGCTAAAACAGCCAATCATCGCGTGCCTGAAAGCGAAAAAAGAAATTTCGCCGAATTGGAACGTTTCAGAATACGGCCCCAGCTGGATAACCAATATATCTTTGCATGCAAATGAGTGAAGTGTTTCATGACTACTGAAACTTCAGGAATTCACAGGTCTAGAAAAAATAAACAAGCCACGACCCCCACAACTTCTGGGGCTAGCTTGTTCACCAAAGCTACTAACTCTGTATGTCTATCTAGTTTAAGTGTGCTACAGCATAAGACTAGAATTTTGGTACTGCCAGGATTGCTACTTATGTGGCAAAAGGAACGCATCATGCCACTGTAATTATACTGCGCTTCGCAAGATCAAGATGAAGTTGTGAAGCTACTGTTGTCTTAACAGTGAAGTCTGCCTAATGTAAGTGAGTGGAAAAGAAAAATTGCCTGTGAAAGTAATTTGTATTCTTTTAGCTTCTAACTGAGCCTCAGGAGAGAACTGAACGGGTTGGCATCCCAGTCCTTTTTTTCTTAAGCAATACAGCAAAGACAGCAAAGGTTTAAAAGATGTGCATCAAGTTACCTTCGACAAACTGTGTGAGAATGATGTCGATGTTTGGCTTCTTCTTATCTTCAGTGATTTCGTCACAGACATAAATGTAGTTCTCTTTTGTCAGGAGTCGGGGCGTCTTGTACCACGATTTCGACAGAAGTGGTGGGACAACTCGCCTCAATATCTTGGTTGTCTGAAGTGGAAAAATATACTTTTATAAAGACATGCTTGGTTTTAAATCTCCCAGTCCCCTTACTAGAGCCAGGTTCTCAGCCTAATCCTTGTAGAAGGTTGTGCCATTTCACTTGGGAACTACGATACACATCCATGCTCCAGCAGCTAAACTGGATTGTGCGCATTTCAGTCTATCATACAAAGATTTTTAGCTTGCCTCCACCGAGTCAATTGTTATTCAGTCACTTGTCGTGTCTTTTTGGGTTAATTCGTGTTCGAGCTTTAAAAAAAGCAAATGATGAAATTTTCAAGCATCCTGAACAAGGATTCAAGCAAGATAGAAGTTCAGAGAATGATGGAGGCTTGAGTGATTAATCGTAATTGAACAAGGAATGCCACTGGGGTCAACGTATCGACACGGGGACTTGTCTTAAACGTACAGTACAGACGAGTTTCCTAGTCGAAACGTTGGCCCCAGCGACATTCCTTGTTTGAAAACAGTTAATCACTGAACAACATTTACATATGTAACTGTTGTTGGAAGCCATTGGAGCAACCCAAGAGCTATCAACACCATTGCTGTCTCCCAAAACGTGTGCGGAATATAGCGCATAAATTCTGCTTCTAACACAAACGAAGCAGGCTTTTAAGCAGTCTACTTAAATGAAATATTTCGTCAGTTTCGGGCTATCATAGTACAAGCCGTTTCTTAAAAGGTTACCCGCTTTTTGGTGCCAATTTATCTAATCAACTTGATCCCTTCTCCAGAAGTACCCTTTATTCACCACGACTTCGATTTGATCGACTTATTCGTGTAAAGTGTAAACAATGTTCAAATCATATTTACGTCTTTTCTGACGCTCCCCCGATACATGCTTACCCTGATTTGGTCATGGACAGGCGATCGGAGGCTCCTTAACAAACTCACGGTCGTTGAAGGTGGTGTTTTCAACATTTTGGCTTAAATGCTGCTCCTTATAGGTGAGTATGTGCGATGTCTTTACTAGCGTAGCACGCGGCGAGAGCGGCGCACGCTAGCACTGCTCTTCCGACCTCATCATTGTTTTGCTGTTAATAAGACGAGCTTGACACACTAACAAGTTTCAAAACAACTTAATCACACACTGTGAAGTGTTCTTAGAGTGACGTTGACCCACAGAACCTAACTGCTCGCGGTGATCTTTCAGTTTCACTAGTTTCACTGCAATAACCAAACGCACATGGCCGCCCCCTTGCACGTTTTCATAGTGGGTAACAATGTCGCTAAACTTGGAAGCAATTATCACTAGTCAAGATTGCCACAGACGCTAGACAAGTAAAAATTAATTTAAGTACTTAAACGCTTGTTTTATTCAACGCTCATACTTATTTCTAACAAATAAACAGGGCTACAGTAGTAATGAGCATTGTCTAGTTAGGCGTTTGTCAAGGGTCAAGGCAAGTTCAAGTCGTATCCAAATGGGGCACATGCATCATATTATTTCATAGATGTCATACATGCAGCGGTAATATCGCCTAAAGGACGACCATAAAGTTAGCGTAGCACACGATGCCGCTCATTGTAATGTGCGGACTTCCTTGCAGCGGAAAATCAACGCGGGCGCGACAGCTAAAGGAGCACTTTAAGCGAACGTGGGTAGTTGAACTTGTCTCCGATGACGAAGGCCTCGCGCGGAACGACGTCTACACAGGTGCTGCTGCCATACAGAATTATTCTGTCGTGTCACTTGACCTAAATGTTTCGGGGTTTCTGTGATCCAGTAACACATTCTGATTTGTGGTATGCCGTCAGCAGAAAGCCTACCATCAGTAAATAAAACATGAAAAACCCGTGTGGTTGCAGATGCGGCGCGGGAGAAGCAGTTGCGGGACCAGCTCAAATCGGACGTGGCGCGGTTAGTGCGGCGCATCTCATGACTAATGAGGCCCGAGTGACCGACTGACATCGCTCTGTGCAGGTTGCTCTCGCGGGACCGCCTGGTGATACTAGATGCGCCCAACTATATCAAAGGTTCGACACAGCGCTACGTTTATAATCATAATAATGTTGACGCAAGCTGGCGTATACCTGCGCAAATAATGCTCGCTGCCCAGTATCCAACTTTGGGAGCTACTAACCTCTGAATCTTCCATGTCATTTCTCTGACCCTAAGGAACAAGGTATGGTCAGCTGTGCCTTGTTTGCTACACAATGACCTCTGGTGACCAAGTGTTGCTCCCAGCAAGTTGATTTTAGTTAGCGGTGTTCTAGGCCTACCTAATTCATTGTGCTACTACGGAGTGCTGTCTGCATCCTCTAGGGTAAATTTTAGCTTGACAATAAAGATGATTAGATTGTCTGCACCTGGTAACACAGTGTGCAGGTGTCGATACCACTTGCATGCAGGGTAAAACTGGCGGAGCGTTGGGCAGCATGTTGCAATCGCCACTGGCATTGCCTGTAATGCTGCAGGCATGCGTTATTGAGGACAGGCACCAATTATCAATCACTTGCTCTTTTCTTTTGCATGAGCAGTGTTGTTGACAAGCAAGTCAACGCCACTCTTCAGGCATACAACTAATCACCAGAACGAGTAGACTGTTTCTGTATAATGTTTAAATACCCCTCGTGTGTAAGGTGTAGGATGTGCGGCGTGAGAAGATTTTTAGCATTGGTGAATGCAGAAGCTATGCACCCAATCAACACTTTCAGTAGAGACTGAGCATTTCGAGTGTCTCAAGCAAAAATATGTTCCTCTGCTTTGCTAGACTGCATTTTCTGGTGCTGGGGCCAGCATGGAAGCATCGGAACAGGTTCATTATATACCACATAACTGCCTCAGTGATGTCCACTTTCAGCTAGTCTGGTATCTGTGTTTGCAGGCTACCGGTACGAGTTGTATTGCCTGGTGCGAGGGGCACGGACAAACCACTGTGTAGTAAGTAGCTTATTTACAGACACCTAAATGAAAATCAAATGGAGAGAAACAAAGTGAAACACTATTGCATTCCAATTTGTGACCTTCGCGTAACCGAACATTAAATTCAAGTTTCCAAGGATATAACATGTACTGGCAGAAACAGTGAAAGTTGTAATATGCATGGGCTGTTCTGTACAGGTGCAAGTGCTGGCTACCCAGGAACAGTGCAAGCAGTGGAATGGGGAGCGGCCTCATGTACTGCAGTATGCACCAGAGGTGTGGGCAAGCACACTACATAGTAGGCCTGGCATCCTGAAATTTGTTTATTTCACTCAGGCTGAATGCCCTGGCTGAACGGCTCGAGCCTCCTGATGCAAACAACCGCTGGGATCGGCCACTTGTTCAGCTGTCCTGGGACACAGATGATGCAGGGGCTGCCAAGGAAGTTGAAAATGCACTGTCTGGCCACCAGCCACTGCCACCCCACCGTTCCACACAGAATGTAAGGACAATGCTGCTTGCCGAAGCTGAGAGCATCACAAGTTATGATCTACTTAAATTTTGCATACACAAAATTATCTGTTGTATCACTTTGAAAAACTACTTGGAACTGCAAGTATGGCATATTTTCCGTTTGCAGGATTTCTACATCAAATTTGGAGTGGCTGTGTCATATATAACATTTTAGCATATTTACAGGCCAAGATGATGGCATTACTCAGTTTCTTGTAAAGTCATGTGTTGCAGTGCCTCCATAGTAACATGTGGCGCAGTTAAACCTTTATATATTCGAACATCAGTGTAACAAAGTTCTCGGTATAACAAAGTATTTAACTTCTTATCCATAGAACACCATGTATTTTTGAACCTCAATACTATAACAAAGTGTGTTTATACACGATTTCAATATAACAAAATTTCACTGCCACCGCAAAGGAATACTGAGACAATAAATGGAAACTTCACATCTGCAAACACAGATTGGTAAATGGCTGATTTACAAGCGGTTGCTTGCTAACACATCTCTCAAATCGCGCCTCGTGTAACCAACAGCGACTACCAGCGGTATCATGTTCCGTATAATGTATAACTGCGATAAGATCCGATTGCGCCCCGTGCACTGTATGCTTTGGTCCGAGTGAAAGCGTGCTAGGGTGAGCCGAGAAGGATAGTGGTTTGATAAGCACTGTCTTCCCGTGTGAGCAAGGGGAGCGAGCGAGCTTGCGGTAATGCGATGAAACGTGCGAGGGGGGGAGGTAGGGAGTGGAGGTCAGGTTAGCATGAGAGTCCTTTTCTAGTGCATACGCAGCCCACATGCCCTGTTTTAGAGGTAATCTGCCACGTGTGCAAAGAGTAGGCGCGGCATCATGTGCACTGTCTTCCTACGCATTTAGTACTGAAGGTTGCGTAATCTCCAGTTTCAAGGACACGTTGATGCGAGAGTCAGAAGAAGCATTCGCTCCCTGTTGCCGGCGCTCTTCATGATAGCGTTGTCCCACTGTGGGCGACACTATCAGCCACGGAGGCAGAGTGGATGCGAAAGCGTGACTGGCGTCGCACTGCCGATGTGAAGATATTGTTCACACGTCATGAAATCATATCTTTCGATGCCGACTCAACAAAAAAATTTTTGTTTCAAACTTTGCCATTTCACATTGCCTGATAATTCGGAAAATTTTGCAGCTCCAGCCATTGGCAAATATATTGATTTGCATAAAAGGTTGAATTTCAATAATTTGGAGGACACTTCAGCTTCGCCTTTAAGAGTGGAACACGATAGCATTCAAAGATCCCTGGCTGCTTATCAGGCTTCCTGGCAACTAAAGCTTTCTTTTTTGTCCAACTTTGCCTCCGCTTGTGGCTGCCGAGGAGGCGAGCACCATCTGGATGATGTTTTGCAAGGAACAAACTGCGGTGCACCGCTGTATGAATTGTAGAAATGCTGAAAAGGGGGTTTCTGTTTGAGTTTCCACGTAAGAGAATTGTTTTCTCGTATATTCAAATTACAATCCGACGCTATCACGTGTGTAGGTTGTGGTTAAATCGTACCTCACGATTTTTCTGACGCATTTCACCTTGAGAAATTGAATTTGTTCACTAATGCCCCTGCGGCACGTGGAGGGCCTGCGTGGTCAAGGTGGCTCAGGATGATTTTTTGGGCTGCGGACGCTCGCGCCGGATTTTCTGCGACACGGAGCCTTTAATGCTATTGCGTTAATATAACAGTTCCAATATAACGAAGGAAATTGCAGACTTTACCTATTTCATTATATCAAAGTTTAACTGTACTATGTACCTGGTACCACATTCACAGCTGTAAATCAGGTGGCTGATTCACAAAAGATGATGGAGCAGAGGTTGATTAGTTGTAAATGTTTGTTTCATTCTAATGAATGATGTGTCATGGTCACATTGTGCAGGCGCCCCTGGTTGCAGACTTGCACGAGCGGGACCAGCTGACACGCAACATAGTGCAGACAATGCTGCAGTCTGCCGACCCAATATCCTTTTGCTACAACTGAAAAGTATTACTGCAAGCAGCTGTGAACTCAATTTCCCACCTTATCTGTGCTTTCAATGTCAAGAACAGTTCATCACGGCTTTTTAAACTGCAGTGCTAATGAGGTGCTGTTATTTCACTTTTTAACATGGGTTTAAAGTGACACCTGAACACCCCATAACAGTAACAGCAGTGCTGATACCAGTGGCGCACCGACGGGGGGGGGGGTGATGTAACCCCCCCCCCCCCTCCCGATGCCGAGTTAACCCCACCTCCCCCCCACGGGTCCAGCCCCACCAGTCCAACGTGTACCTTCAGCGCTCTGTTTACATTGTCATTACTATTCAGGAGGGGGCTTGAGGTCGAATTTTCCTGATTAACAAGAACACTCTATCACTGTCTTCTATTTACTCATTCACTCTTAAATTACTTTGAGTAAAACGCTGAAGAAATAGATATCATCACCATCCTTGGTGTCATTATTATAATTATTAGGCATTTTATTTGCTGTTGGATTCCTCTGGCTAAAGCAAGGAAATTGCATATTGTGCAAAGTGCTTGCTCACCCCCCCCTGGCAGAGATCCTGGGTGCAGTACTGGCTGATACAGTACAACATCAGACATATGCCCTATTAATTACTGAAATGAATAATTGAAAATGTGATTGATTAGGCCTGATGCAACTCATGCGATGCCTGCACCAGCCATGTGCAACAATACCATGGTCTTGATTTCCTTTCTTGCTGATGAGACGGTGCCCGTCGTCCACTCAACTACAGTCGAATTCAGATATATACAATCTGAAGGGGATCACAAAAAAGTTTGATTTACTATAGGTAATTCGATATATAAAATGACAATGTCATACAAAAGTTTTCAAGGGGATTTTACTACTGTATGTTATATACAATAATTCGTTATATAGTATGTGGGTTCGATAATATCCGGGTTCAGCTGTATCCGACCAACCCGTTGATGGTGCCTTTCATATTACCAGGTAACTGTGCCACACTGTCAGAATCGAGAGGGCAAAGGTAGAGACTTCAGCACCATTTCATTCAGCTGTAGTTGCCAGGGTAACTGCTTCCATCTCTATGTGCATATGTGTGAATGTAGGCACAAGCAGATGCAGCCTTAAAGCATTAAAAATTTTTTTGAAGTACATGTTCCTTGTATGGTTTCATAGAATTATGAGGTGATGTATTGAAACAAAAGTGAATAAACTAGTAATAAATTAGGGATCACAGTGGGCTATGGGCTTTAATGTAGAGGGTTCTGCAAATAAATTAGTTTTCACCACCTAAAGTCACATAGGGATAGTGGTGCAAGCTTGAGTCGTTTAATATGCACCTAAATATAAGTATACATGAATGTTTTCATGTTATGCGTACAGGGATGTGGCTGGGAATCGAACCCACTGTTGTATTTTGTTACTCAATGCAGCAAGCCAAATTTCTGCTAAGCCAGGGAATTTGCAACAGTGAAAAATTTGGGAACCGCTTGATAGGTTACATTTACAAAACAAAACAAAAAATGTGAAGTTGTAATTTCATGATGGAAGTGGAACTTCTCTCTGTTTTATTGTCCTTGACTTGCCACCTGCACACCCTGCCACCTGCTGGCCAACTGCACAGGCTGCGACGCCAGTTCTTGGCTTGGAGTGGGACACGGCCCCTGTCCGAACTGCCACAGCTGTTCGACCTGTACGTGCGGAGTGGTGGCGACCAGTGCTAGGCGTCTGCTAACTCCAGTAGTGTGCTGCTGTAAGCAAGGTCCCAGTAGTGCTCCACACCGTGCTTGCGGAAGTGCTCCCTGGCCAGTGACTCTGTTGGGCACACCTTGAACTTGAGCTCGCCAAAGCTCCGTGACTTGACTGTGCCCTGCAGCAACAGCACAACATGTTGGATCCCTTTCATGTGATCAGCTGCGGGTGTTGGGTGCCCTCAATCTGTCATTCCAGGCTGCCCGAGGTGTTGCTTTCAACCAATTAATGTTGGTACATTAAGCATCTCAGGCAGCTCGGAACAGCAAACCGACGAGACCACTTGCCAAAATAAAGCGAACACGAAGCATGTGCAACCTGCACTGTGCTATGGGTTCTGAACTGCAACCAAATATGGCACATTGCAGCCTACGTCACTGCAAGCCTGGGCACTTGGTGACAGAGCATGTTTGATGCACATATTTAAAGTTAAGTTGTAATAAATCAGTTTACAAGAAAGATGAGCAAAGCATTAGCCTCTTTCCAAGTTCCACAGTCACTACACGTATGACCAGGGCCAACTTTGCGCCATGCAGTAATGCTCGTACCGTATACAGTGTAGACCGCTTATAACGCAAGTCGCCGAAGTCGCGAATATCCGCACTATAAGTGGTACCGCACTATATCCAAAGCAACCATTTTCAAGGCCCGCACTTATGCAAAACATGTGCACTGAGCCGCCACGCGTATGCAACAGTCGAGGAATGCAGCTAGAACGGTTGCATTCAATATACAGTCGAATCTCGTTAATTCGAACTAAATCACGTGGCGGCGCCTCCGACCGGCATTGCTCTGGCACCGCCATAGAGTAAAAGCGTAGGAGAGACCCCTCAATATCGCGCACGAACGAAAAAAAGAAAAAAAAAATGCGGCGGAAATTTCACCCTCTCTCAAATGGCAAGGTCGCCGATTCTGCGTTGCGCCGGAACGTGTGTGTACATGCCGACGTCTCAGCCACGATACTATAGCCACGTGTAGAAAATGGCAGTGAACCTTTCTTTCTCCTTTATGCTTCCTCTACTTTCTAGTCACGTGTTGAGCTTGCACGCTGCGGCTACGGCGCAGAGGGAAGCAGCGGCGCTGTCCCAGGCCGGCCAACACCCGCTTCCCGATAACGGCAGAAAACGAAACTTTGGGGAGCTGGCGCCGGGCCGGCTAGAGCGGCGGCGCATGCACGGCGGCGGGCGCACACGATGACAGTCGAAAGTGAGGGAGCCACCGAAGCGGTGGAGTTGCCGAGGCGAAATCCGCTTCCCTGCCGCCCTCCTCCCTTATATTCCACGGTCTCCGCGTGCGCCCTTCGCAGTCATGTGCTAGCGCCGCCCGCTCCTTGAAGTTTCGTTTATTGCCATTATCGTGAAGCGAGCGTTGGCCGGCGTTGGCAGTTTTGTGGCGCTCGCTCGCAGTGATATTTCACGACTCGCACTCAAGATTCTGGTTTCCGCCTCACTGGCTGTTCGTTCGCGCCACGTGCCCTTCTCCTCCACTTCGTCTCTCTTTCTTCCTCGAGCACTCCTTGGGGCGCCCGTTTGAGGGGAGCGTTCGCCGTGTCCACTGACTTCCGTACTCCCAGGCAGTCGCACTGTAACCGGTATTTCGTTTTCCGCAACTGCACTATAAGCGATATGTGTATACATGGAGTGCTATGGGAAAATTAACGGGAGTCTGAAAACACCACACTATACCCGGTCCTGCACTATAAGCGGTTACGTTATAAGTAGTCTATACTGTAATACACAGAACCACTCACTAGGTTTTTCTTGCGGCCACAAGAACAGGAAGTACTAGTAGCCAGGAAAAGATATTTGCACTGCTGAACATGATGTTAGCTTCACAAGAGATGGGTCTCAGTGAGGTAACTGGAAAAATATATCAGCAAGGAATGTGTTCTACTGTACCTAATAATACACAAAGCACTGGAGAGTTTGGTGAACTGTCATCCTAATTTTTCGCTACCTTGATAAACAAGTTCAACATCATCTGTGTCATGTTGAACTTGTAGGCTAAGGTAGCGAAACGTGAGGATGATGCTGTATCTTGTTAACTCCCCACTCCGAAAAAAATTTTCGGCTACGCGACTGATGGCAGACCCCACAGCTAAAAAGGCCATTTCTTGGCCAAGTGAGCGTCAAAGTAATGTATGGATTGGTCCAAAAAGAGTTTGTTTAGGCAAACAAATGCCATTGTGGTAAAACACAGGAACAGAAGACATGCTTCTCTGAAGATGGGAAAAGTAAACCTTTTACAGCTCGGACCACTCATAACTGCTTATAGTGCGGGACCGGCTATATCACAATCTTTTCTGACTCCTATTTACTCTCCCACAGAACTCCATTTATATGCATACCACTTACAGTGCAGCCGTGCAAGATGAAATATTGATTATAATGTGGCTGTCAGAAAATCCCACAGACAAGTGAGGAAATGAGCGCGCTTCTCAACGAGGTGCGTCGGCTGAGGGCAGCGTGACGACGATGAGGAGACGCAGAGCAAATAAACAAGAAATGGAGCAATTAAAAAAAAAAAAATGGGGCAGCAGCGTGTTGCAGGCACACAGGGGTTGCTAAGCAACCGAGAAGCTTTTGTTCCAGCCACTTGTAAGTAATGTGTGCTCCGCATCAAACGCATGTATGTGCATTAGCGCTCTTTGGCTGTGCAGAAAGTAAATAGTTTTTTACAACTTCAACCTGGCAGAAAGATCGTTTCCACAATTTTATTGTATGTTGCACGGGTGGCATGTGCAACAGTGAAATGCTGGCAACTTCCTTGGCCGTTGCCACGTTTTTCAATATAACCCATGCGAATCAGTCTGAAAAATTGAACAAGGCAACATACAGTGTCCGTAATTTCGCTTGCCGTTCTACATCAGTTCTGTAGAGTTAATGGTGCAGTTTGAATAATCGAGCAAGTCTGAAAAATGAGTCGCCGAATTGCCTTCGATTGCGCTTTTTTTCTTTTTTTTGCTGTGCCAACTTGTCTGCTTCATGCGAAGACTGCGGGTTCTCAGACGTTACCTTTCAACGTTCGTAAATTTAAACTTGATACAAACACCCCGGTCGCATGCTTTGTTTCGCAAATACACACGGCTGCTTAGTCTACATGTTTTGCACGTGTGCAGCTTTTGAAAAATGTTGTTTTGATTATAGTGCAGTGCCACTTATAGTGCAGATATTAACCACTCCAGCAACTTACGATACAAGCGGTTGACAGTGTAGTACCATCATACAGCATGTCCCTGAATGCGTGCTTAACATTTTACGCGCTTAACAACCTACTTGCACATTATCATGAACTATCCTTTTTTTCTTGCGTGAAAGGTGTCTATATACAGTCGAACCCACCTTATAACAATATTCAAGTGCCACAAAAATTCCAATGTTATAACCAATAATTGCTATAAGCGTCTTGCATGAAAAAAAAAATCAAAATAGGGGGATGGCAGAGCTGTCGTGAAAAAACTTCCTCCATCTGGCTGCCGATTGTGTTGACTCGTTTAACTATTTAGCTATGCTTCCTGCGCACTCCGACCGCGTGTAACAAGCTGCGGCTGTCAGTATTCAAGAATGGCACTGCTATAACAAGTGCAAAGCGGAGTTACGGGTGGCTTGTGACATGCGAGCTCCGCCAAGACATCGCTATAGTGGCCTCAAAAGGGGCCGCTTAAAAAATGCGAGAAGGTTGCCGTGGCAGCCTCTCCGCTTGAGAAGTCCAGAAGAAATGCGGGGGCGAGATCGCCACAAGCATCTTGCCACGTACTTCTCACTCGCTTGCACGAGAAAACCCCATGTCTGTCAGCTTTGCTTGCTTTACGCAAAGCTTGCCAACATCTTTACCTCGCGAAGGTCCCTCGTGAAAACGAAGCCCCGGAGGGACTGAATCATCTGCAGGGCCTCCTGCGAGGTTAACGTTGAGGCCTTACCACGTCATCGCTGTCGTCGTCACCGTCGCTATCCGATGCAAGCACATTTGCAACGATCACCTCATCGGTTAGAAGCACTTCGTTTCCAAATCTATAGCAGCGCACCTTCTTTTAAACGGTAACCTCGTGCATTGCCGAAGATCAGCAGGCGGATCGACCATCTTCTGTTTCGTCGGCGAGTCAAACGAGGCTGAGAAACTACGCGGCCCGGAACGACTTCGACACAACCAACAAAGACGAGGAAGAGTGACTCAATCTGTCGGCAGAATGAAGGGCCAGCAAGCAATCTGAAAGCAGCGCCCCGCGCTATCAGCGCAGTTGGCACGATCCATTCGTGTTTCCGAGGAGTGGAAGGGCAACGGGAGAGAGGCGCACAAGGCTGGCGATGCGGAGAAGGCTGAAAAATAGCACACGAAGGCTCGAATTTTCTTTTCTTTCAAAGATTTCGCATTCCATTTCCTTTCAGCACAGACACGCAGTAGCCAGACTTCTTTGTCATAACCGATAATGCGGCATGGGGTCATTGTAGTAATCGGGTTATTTCACTATAGAAAACATACAAAAGTTGACGGTGCAGCAGCTTCTCATTGTTATAACAGATATATTGTTAAAACCGGTATAGTTATAAGTGGTTTCAACTGTATTTATAAAAGAGTTACGGGGTACCACTTTCACAGATTTGTTACAAAAGGGACTCTCGTGTACTGGGCGGAGATCTAAAGGCTCCCTTCTGGGGCAAAGACAGCTGTACAATGAACCATTTCAAAACACTTACCTCCCAGACAAGTTGGCACTGGTTCCTCTCTGTTTTTTCACCTTCTGAAAAATAAATCAGTAACATCCAACTTTAGTACACAACACCAAGTTATGTTCAAACATGTAAAAGCATGGTGAAAACCATAGCTTCCCATGGTTGCATCATGTCGACAAGAGGAGGAATGTTACTATCAAACCCCTTCAATGTTGTGCCAACTTTTAAGCAAAAATGCAGTGAAACACTGGTCCACTTTTTTATAACTTTCTTTATTGTTCTCTCTTTTAAAAGAAATCAGCGATATGAACACCTTACAGGCTTTTATAGCACCCCTATAATCAAAAACGTGCGAGTCTCTCAAGATGTGTACCACCATGTCAGACAATCTGGAGTCGTCTTGCTAACTTACATTAGAAAAAGAAAACCTAGAAGGAAGGATTAACAGATTACGCTATTATTATTAGAGTTTGCATCAGAATTCTCCTAAAAAAGAAAATGTTTGTACAGGCACACATGTCCAACAAAGGCCCAAAGGGGACTTGTTCTTTTTCTTGGTGTTTTCATTTTGCATAGCACAGCTCCTGTAATTTTACACCTGTGTTGCATCATACAGCTGGAGTCAAGGCACAATGATAAAGAATGACATCAGACAAAGAGACACATGGTATATATACCTTTTTCACGAACAGGATACGGTTTAAAAAGTCTACAGTACATTATGCCAAATTTTTTTAATTTCTTGAACAGCAAGGGTATTAATATTAACACTGATACAGTGACAAGGAAAGTGTGGAAAGAATATTTAATTAGAAATGCCATGTAGTACCGCTGAATGCACTCATTCTTTTCAGTAAAGTTCCTCCCTTTTTGTGTAAGGGGGGGGGGGGGGGGGGGGGGTTGTGTGTACATTTTTTTTTAATATTTGGCATATTTTTTATATATGCTGGTATTTTTCTTTCACACTTTGCTGAATCTTATTTTTACAGTGTTTACAGATTTTTTTTTTTTGTATGCACATGTATATTATTTCACTCTATGGATGCGCACCTTTTCTTTACTATCTTTATCATTATTTCTTTTACATGAACATGTATTGTTACCTCGCACTGTTTGCTGTCAAAACTGCTTTAAAATATTAGGGTCACGAATCCTGTCAAGCTGCTATTTGAGCAGCTTTTAATTCCTGTCCTTGCATCTTTTTCACTGTTCATTGCATTTGTTTTTGTGTAACTGCTATCATTGTATGAATATTGCATCATTGTATTTTAACATATCACTGTGTGAAAAAGAATGCTCAATAAATGAAATGAAAATGAAAAAAAAAATTCACAAAATACCAGTAAATGTTTTTTTTTTTTGCCAACTTTCCTTCGCGCGCACGTGCGTGCGTGTGTGTGTGTGTGTGAACGTGCGTGTGTGCCTTTATTTCCTTCACATGCGTATGCAATGAATTTGGTGAACCACTGAGTTTAGTGCTGCATGCAAACTACACTTTTCTGTGAATCCCGCACCCCATTAACTTTTGGTGCCACCAGTACATAATTGTGTATGCTTACCATTACAATTTTCCACGCTCTTCATTACAGCAAATTGGTGCAGTAGGAGCAGAAGAAGCTTACCTCCCTGTATGGTGTCTTCAGACCACTTGATACGGCTGAGCATTAGGCGACGGTACTTGCTTTGTTGCCGAGGGCCCCCCTCGACCACCACAATGTTTACATTGCGGTACAGGACCACGCAGCCTGTCAGGAACAACTGCTTGGCATTCATTTCCACCTTGAACTTCTTCGCAGGATTCATCAGGCTTAGCACCCTGCATAAACAGTCATGGGAGTTCCTGTACCCGATTACTAGAAAATGATGGGCACTACGTTGAGAGATAGAGCAGCGTGGGTAAAGGATAAAATGAACACAGATGAGATTAGGGAAATAAGAAGGACTGGGCATGTCATGTAATGTCTAATCAATGGTACCATAATGGGTGCCAAGTTAAGAGAAACACATTTAAAGGCGAGTTCAGTTCGGTTGGCACAGGACAGGAATGGTGGAGATCTGTAGAGAACTGGTAGCAATCTGTAGGATCAGTGTCCTGCAGAGAACTTCAACAGGCTGGTGAATGATGATGATGATGATGATTGCATATGATAAATACAACAGAGTCCTTCCATGCTTTTCTGGTCACGAAACTGCCGCCTCAGTTTCATATAGAGCCAGCGCCCGCCGCTAGAGGCGCAACCGTGCATGGGAGGGCATGCGAACGCCGCTACCGCTGTGGTTGTGTGTGGGGCAGCCTCGGTATTCTAGCTTTTTCAACTTCCACAACCGTCGGTTTACTTTGACGTAACTATTTTTAACATTCCACATGGTTAAATAACTGCCTGATTGCGTCTTCTGCCATGATATGAGCGCCCGGGACGAAAAAAAAGCCGCTCATAACATGGAGCTCGCGGCGGTCTCGGACCAAAAAAAAAAAAAATTCTGTCATTTTGAGCCAGAACCGCGATACGATTATGAGGCACGCCGTAGTGGGGGACTCAGGATTAATTTTGACCACCTGGGATCCTTTAAAATGCACCTAAATTTAAATAAACGGGTGTTTTGCATTTCGCCCCCGTCGAAATGCGTCTGCTGTGCACGGCCGGGCGGTCTCGGTCCATATTTCTTCGTCATAGCCGTTCGCCTCAACACTTCGGTAGGCTCCGCTGTTTAATATTTGCCTGAAATTAGACACCGCGCATTCGCACAAAGCGCCAGTGGTCCCACTTATCACCAGATGCAAACATATGGGCTGTTGCACCCCCTCTCACCCGTGAGTAAGCGCCAACTCTCCTTTGCGCATACGCCGGATTGTTCACCGAGCACAGCTGTTCACTTTCTGTTAAACTGTGGGCAGTATCTTATCCGGAGATCAAAAGTGTGAAATTGTTATTGCAAAAGGCTGCTTCTGTAGAATACTTAATGACAATGAAAAGGAAATTGAGCTGCTCCGTGCGCTTCAGATTTCTCTGCAAAACGATGCTATTTCTGAATGAGATTTAGGTAGGATAAATGCAAGACAAAATTCACTACTAAATGTCTTCGGTGCGGCTTTTAGCAACGGATTAAGGCGAACGTGAAGTGTCAGGACCTGCACAGTTGAAACTAGCTGTATTGTAATTAGGCAATTGCCTTAGGAAGCAGTCTTTTAGAAGCGTCAGTAAGCCCAGCACTTATTCAAGCTGCTCGTGGTTTTGACGCAGAAACGATGAGAATAGGTATTTTGGTTCTTAATGCGCAACTATTTATAGGATGTTAAAAGATTGTAATCACCGGTCCTGATATTCTTATCATGGTCGAAAAATAAAAAAGAACTGCTTTATAATTCGATTAAGAAAAGAAATAAAACGTGTTGGTGAAAAAACAACATACAAGCATGATCATTTATTTATCATGTAAAATAAGTGGAGCGAAATACAAACAGCACAAAGAGGTGTCCGGTCATGAATGTTCCACCATTCACAATGCAAGAAGTTGTTAAAAGCACTGGTATAATAAGCATAAAGATATAATAATATGATATATAAGCATAAAGAAAAAAACATCAAACGTGAGATATATGTATTAAGGGGCAGGAAACAAACACCAGCAAACGAATGGCAATAAATGCACAATGCATCAGATTGTTTCTATAAACAAGTGTAAAGCATAGGCATTTCATAACACATGGCAAAACAACTCTCAAGCGAACACAAGTAGCCACATCCCAAATACAGCAATTTAAAAAAATGGCTGGTTAGAGATACCACCATTCCACTTCTTCAGCTGTTACTTAAACATGCACAGACAACTTGCTCAACAAATCATAATGCAAATATAGCTAACAACAGTGCGCTAATAAGCTCCTTACTTATAGCTGCTTATACACTTAAAAGTACATGCAATTGAAGAATTGTAGCCCATCAATAGCCTAAAGGACAATGGAAAATAAAACAATGCATATTATTCTGTTAACATTTGCATTTAAAGGAATTCTAATGTTATACATGTCATAGATTGTCGTGGTGAAGGCGCTATTATTGTGATGTGAACTACGCTACACTAGCATAACACAAATTGAGGTTGCAACAAATCATGAAACAAAGGGGTTTATCATCAATGCCTTCATCAGACCTTGCAACACCCTTGTTCTCCTTCATCAGCATTGCAATTTTTTGTAAGTGGTCGCCTTTACACGATAATCGTGATTCATACTGCGCCCCTTTAACTGGTACCCCTTCAACTGGTTGGTTTCCTACCACCCCCTGCTGGACATGAAGTTCGTGCCTTTGCTTGCATCTGCTTGTTTTTTTTTTTTTTTTTCTCTTGTGAAAAAATGCAAGCGGGTCTTAAGAAAAAACTGAACTACTTCTGCAGTTGTGCTTACGAAGTGCGATTTGCAGCCGACAGCAGCTGTAGCAGTACGACTGTCCATCAAAACATTCTCCACAATATTCATGTATACATCACAACTGGCAGTTTTGTCAAGTGTGTACACTTCCAAATGATCTTCCACAATTTGGAGGAGAGCGACTAGCTGGCTGGAGGGCACTTGTAGACGATGTCGGGTAGAAGATGTCGGAGGCGTCGAAATGTTTCGCGCACACACGCGTATACTTCGATTCGAAGTTAAAACCGCCACCTTCCTGCCGCGGTATGGCCCGCTTCCATTTCTCGCGCTGCTCCTTGTCAATAGGCAAACGGAACAACGACACCTTTCGGGTCGTGCCCTTGTAGCCGGAACGGCAACCCGGCACGCAACACGTGTTCGGCATCGTTGTCCCACCCCGCCACTTCAACTAAACAGTCCAGCACTCGAAAAATAGCGCAGCACATGCACAGAACGCACCCGATCACTCAGCTCGCCTCGCACTGCGCAAGCGTTTCGGTACGCGAACGATGCCCTCCGGTGCGCAGTGGCGCCGCGTCGCGGCAGCTTTGGGCAGCGTATGAACCTCTCCCATAGCGTGACGGCGGAGTTTCGTGACCAGAAAAACATGGAAGGACTCTGGTTAAACGTAGCTGTTATGGGCCAGTGGTTAGAACAACCCGTTAGCAAAGGAAAAGTCGCGAGTTTGAAGCCCCACCGGAGCCAATGGCAGTCTGTGGGATGAAAAAGAAATGGTAAGAGAAGAATACAGCAGGACGTCTTTGAGAACACTTTCGCTCACTTTCGTTGCCGGTGCTATGACACTTGCTAAGCATTAGGTAACACAGATGGCGAACAACACGTTATAACAGTGTTGGTAAACATGTACATGCATTAGGAAAACATATGCTGCAGAGTCAACAGGACCTAAGGAATGCAGCTATAGTTCCACCGCGGTTGGCCTACTTGTCGGGCAGCGATTTTGCCAGGCTTTTCTAGCTGCACTAACGGCTTCCTTCCATCTCGCTATCCTGTAAGCTTAACTCGTGGTATATGCATCCTCTTCCTCTTAACTTTGTCATCATTAGCGCCGTCTTTCTAACCCTACTCAATGAAGTGATAAATAGTCGCTGAATCAGACTTCTGCTTCTTTGTTAAAATGACTATTTCTTTTCCAACATGCCCAGTGCGTTTCTACAACTGACTTAGCTCCTTCGGGCGCGTGTCAGCGCTAATGATTCTTGGCGCATTGTAAGTTACTGTGAGTGATGAAATAATTGCATTGGGAGTATGAGAGATACCAACTTTATTTACAAACGACTCTTTGCCCGAGCCGTAGGCGCTGCATGGTAACATGTTACCATGTAGCGCTTTAGAAATTTTAAGTGTGGGTCAGCCAGACATCGGATGCTGGATATATGTATGATAATTGTTATTTGATTTATGTAAAAAGCAATAAAGAAAACAAGATAAAGAATATTAGCATAATCAGCAGAACGGAAATGTAAAATTTAAGAGCTATACCATTTGATTCGCATGGTAACCACGCTGCAGAATTTTTTCTCTGTATAAGGTACACTGAAGCCAATAGGTCGACGCATGGACGTCCGTTATGTTCCGCTAAGAATCTTGCGTTGGTGCCGACATTTTTTATACATGGCAGTTATTCATGCCGAATTTATTTTAGAATACGCGAAGACTTCGCCCTTGATTTTGATTTTTTTTTCTAAACTGCCCTGTCTTTGTCTCACCTGTTGACGAGTTTCTTAACCGCCCGAGCAACTGTTTTCTGTCGGCAATGCCGGAGTTCAACTCGACAAATCCACAGCTGGTCGACACCTGACGATGATATAAATATGTCTTTTTTTTATGTGCGACAAATCAGAAATCAAAGCAAGCGAGTGGCTGCCACATCACAATGCGATGTTTTAAAGCTGTTATTTGTTTCTGCTTTCAAAGTCCCTTGATTGGTTTTGTTTTTACAGTGCAGACATACAATACGGATGCAACTGGAGGCGTAAGAAGGTCTGCGTGCGTTTTAGGAAGCTTTCACTTGCGTTTAGGTTTTCCATTTCAAGTTGTTATTTTCGCTCTGTACTAGCGTTTCGCGATACGCAGCCTTTGTTGTATCTGAGCTCTCCCTCTCTAAAAAAATATCATAGCGTCATAATGATGACGTTCAACACAACCCGACGCCTCTTAACGTAGCTCCATTCGCATCTTGAAAAGAAATATAGATTTGCTGTTCGAGAAGGCGTCCACAAGCATGTGCATATAAAACAAGTGCAGTTGGCTGCCGCGATGTTGGGCTGGGGTGTCAAGAGTTGCCTGGGCTGCCGATTCGTAAGGTAAGTGCAGATAAAAATAGGATAAGGATTAATGGAGGCATACATAATTTCGAAAATGTGATTAGCACGTGGAAAACCTGAAATGACAGCGCCAGTAGCATTAACTGTTCAAATGGCACAACTCAAAACATTCATGTCGAACAGTATATAGCCTCCATGAACAGGATCACTGAAAGAAAAAAAAAGCTTAAACAGCTGAGCGTACATGAATGGAATACAGCACGTTCAGCGTTTCGCGTGTTCACCGCGATCCAGCGGCTTTCTCAAACGCTTTCGTTCAGCGTGGAACCTTGGCAACTGCTCTTTTATTTTATTCACGATTTGCTACGTTTCTCGCGTAAGTTCATTTTTTGAAAAGCTTAACAAAGATACAGGGACAGGCAAAAGTTCGAATAGCACAGCAGCAGAAATTGAAAGCAAAGGCTGCATTCTGGAACCTATGAATCAAATCAGGACTTATATTTGCATCCATCCCAGCGGATCTCTCAATTTGAAGAAATATCGTTGTCTTTTGTTTGTTTTTTCATAGCCTCCCCTACATGGCCAGAAAAACGTTTGCTCGTGTACGAAAAGCCCTATACGAAAACCATTGTACGAAAAGCTGAAAATTCAACGTTGTAGGAAAGAAAACAGATAAATTTATTATCGAGCATCCTTTCACACCTCTGGATTCCTCCGCGCTTCACCTTTCGACAACTGAGACGTCTGGGCCTGCCTGTTAAAATGTCGGTCACTCCGCAGTGTATGGCGTGCAATTCCCTGTTCCGTTGATTCTTGTTTTCACTCTGTTAACAGGACTACGCAGAAGAGACAACAAGTTTTGCTAGGCAACCCTCCCGTAGAAAATGATCAAGCCACTGTTCGCAAGCAGCCTTCATGCTACTAATAGCAGCCGGTGAGTATATACAACCCTCGACGAAAATGTGCCACAAACGAAGTTTCATGTGAACCTTAGCTTTAGTGCCAGTGTGGGTCGACGAGAAAGACACTGCATTCAGAAAAAATTTTCCCTTACAATTTTTATTGTGAGCTGATTTTTCGTCTACGACATTAATAGTGTGATACGTTAACAACCGCGCCTAAACCAGCATGAATGTTAGCCTAATATAACGTTTGAAACGAGGAGTGTGCGGATTAAATTGTCGACGATGAAAAGTGCTATTGTGTTCATTTCATGGTTTTATTAATGGGAACATCTACACGTTAAGCCTCGGTGCAAGAAAAGCCCGTAGTTGTGTCGACTGAGAGCCGTCAACAAGTTCTAATGCGATTAGCATTCTTAGCATACTTTACACACTTTTCGGGATGCTTCTGTCTTTGTTTCTGTGCCTCTAACCTTTTTCCTGCCAACTTGGGTCTCTGTCAATGTGTCACTGAGTATGTACCACTGGATATGTGCCGCTTCTAAATGTCAAAAAACCAACAAAAAAAACAATCCTTAAAGTTCCTCGGGTACTGGGCGGAATCGAACCAGCGTAATATATTTTTAGGCAGTCCTGTCTGAATATATATATATATATATATATATATATATATATTCATAAACGTGCGACTCGCGAACTTCGCGGCGGCCCCACTAGTTGGCGCAGCATATTAAGAGTGAAGCGCGAGAAAAAGATCTTGGATACATATGTGTACGCCTCATACATGACACCTTTTTTGGCGATGGCAATACTGTGTTTCGCTACATTGATACAATGCTAACCACATTAACGTCGACATTCAACGTGAGATCGGTTCTGCCGGAATTTTGTTACTGTTTCAGGAATGATTATTTAGAGCCTTCGCCCGTTTTGCCGAACAACCGGCACGTGGGTAATTCTGCCAGTAGGGTGAATTGCTCAACGAGCTGCTTCAGATGCTTTAACGTATTGAAAATGCATCGACTATGAAAGGCAAAAGTCGCGTATGCTATTACCTTTTTTTTTCAATTTCCATCTAGGGATGGCTTTTGCGGCTCCACAAACACCTTCAGCAGCCGTAGCCTTGGATGCGCTTCAGCACATGAACTTGTTCGCTACTACGCCAATTAAAACAGGTGAACAACTTTTTGTAGAAGCCGTATGTTTAGTCGAATAAGTGACGCGACGTATGGCCCTTACCGTTCTTGCGAACGTAGCCCCAATCGCGTAAAGCGCAAAGGAAGGAAGTTAATCGTTATATATATATATATATATATATATATATATATATATACATAACCACCGACGTGAAGCTTTCGCAGCAGCATGCTCGTAGGTAACAGATAATGTGGTTGTTTGCCTGTCGTTGGGCTTGTGCTGCAGTTGTTTTCGTATTCCGGAGTTCAACTGAACATTTCGGCAGGTACCTGGCTTAAAACCAAATTTACCGTTCAGAAATCTTTGTGTTGCCGTCGTTTCATTTCTTGCCCGTAGCCGTAAGGGCTGCGTCCACTATGGCCTAATATCTAGGTCTAATTTTTAAGTATGATTTTTTTAAACTTGACTTCAATATTTCTATATTTATGACATCTTAAAATGACCTTTTATTAGCATGACGAACGTAAGTGTCATTGAGCTGCTCCAATTACGCGGAAGAAATGCAATAAGAACGCGACCGTAGAAAAGTGAGCTCGAACACAAGAAGCTTTTATACGCGTACAATGTATATGAGCCGCAGATTTACAGTGATTCCTAAACGCACCGCTGTAGAGACAAAATAGATTTTTTGAATTGTTTTCTTCAGAAACAGACTATTAGAGACGGTATAAATTTCAAAAAAGAATTATTAAATTTGGGGGTTTGACGGACCGAAACCACTATCTCATTTTGAGGCACGCCATAGTGGGGGACTCCAGATTCATTTTGACCACCTGGGGTTCTTAAACATGAACCCAATGCGCGTTCACGAGCGTTTTTTGCATTCCGTCCCCATCGGAATGCGGCTGCCACGACCGGGATCGAACCCGCGACCTCGAGCTCAGCAGCGTAATGTCATAGACACTAAGCTACCGCAGCGGATTGGTGAAGGCAGGCATAATCAAACATGCAAAAATAACTCATTAACTTTCAGTGACCAAATATCCTGTGAGTAACTTTTGTTTCTAGTTTGCGACACATGTTTCAAGTGCGGAATTGAAGCCACTCAATGCGGAAGGCATGACGGTTTGGTAGAATTGCTGAGACCAGCACGAGTGTCGAGACATGCGTGGCTCCTGATCTGCCACGGAATATTCCACGTAGTTTCACATACAGAAAAAAAAACTTTGGTGAGCCACATGCATTGCAGCATCAAGCAAATTTTGTACAAAAGATATCGTATTTGTAAATGACAGCGGCACCGATTACTGATAAAAATATAGTCAGCGATTTCACTACAAGGACTTAGAAGCAGTCTTTCATCGGCTAGTCGGTTTCGTAATTGAAGCAAAAGTAAACTACGTCCGGTCTTATTTTCCGCGCTCGTTTCAAACTACTTTTTTCGCCATAATAACGCTGCACTCGTGAAATTTCTGCACTAGCAGCCACAAAGAAAGAATGCCATTGACTTCTTCTATTACTCGGAATACAGCTTCGCTGCACGGTAGCTTTTCTGACAAACATTTACGACAGGGCGTGTCTTTTCAACGACTTCCAAGTGCCGCCCCGGATGTCACAATTAAACATGGCCCGTATTCACCGAAACAAAGTTCTTGCACTAGAACTGTTCGTAAGGACAGGAGCCAGCCAATCGCGGTGTATGTCAGGGATACTATTAGCGATTGAAAGTATCTGGCCACCGACCAATGGAAAACAGCAGTTACGAACGAAAAGCATTCCTAATTCCGCACCAACGCCCCTGTTCTTAAAAAAAATCCTAACGCTAAAAATGTGCTGAAGAGCAGATGCGAGCCAATCGTGATGTTTGACATTAGCGAAGGCGGCAAGTGGCCATTGTTGAAAATCAGTTAAACGGAAACTGCGACATCGGCCCCAGAACCTTAAAGATACAAGAAACGATTATGCGCTGGTACGCTCGATGTAAGCACCTGCACTTGATCGACATACAAAAGAAGGGCACATCACCAACGCAAAAGAGTAGTGCTAGGCAGAGAAGGGTATTTCTAAAATATGAAAAAAGGAAAAAAAAACGAGCGCAGTAATACTTGTCAGCGCCTGCACACTTTTTTCTGCGCACGCCTACGTTGTTCCCGTGTTCCTTAAGTGACGGAACTCGTCAATCCCGTCGTGGGCTGACTGCGCAGGCGTGTGGAAGCAGGGCGAGCCGTTCTTCCCATTCCTGCCATTCAATCCAGCCGTTGGATTTGTCCTGGGCGGCAAGAAAGGAGTCCTCTTCACCAAGCTGCCCGACGGACAGATCCAGTCAAAGAAGGCCTTCTCCTATTCTTCACGCAGCCAGAAACTCCCGGGCGGTATTGTTCTGTAGAAATAAACACATAACCGGAGGGCTGGTTCACGGCTCGCTCATTATTTATTTATTTATTTATTTATTTCTATATGCAGTATTTACTAATTTATTTACTTATTTATTTATTTAATTTACTATCTTGAACGCCTGAAGTCTTTAAACTCGTTGAAGTACACGTATCTTATAGGCGGGTTTAGTGCATACAATAATCTGTAATGACGGGTGAAAATGAGGGAGCGTTGAGAATGGCGGCTACGGAGGTGGGCAAACCATTCCATTCATTAGGTGTCTTCAGGATGAATGAGCCTAAAAGCAAATTCGTGTGACAAAAATGGACGTCAGCTCACTGACAGTGATTAGCACGAGATGACACGTCACTGTGCGCACTAAGTGTGTTAAATTGGAAAAAATTATCTTACAGAACAAGGATAAACGGGACATTCTCCTGCGCAGAGAATAGTTAAAAAGAGCCAAAGTTTCTTTTTTTTGTGATTGGCGCGTAAGTCAGTGAGATTACCGTCCTGCTCGTGACACTACTCGGGCCAATTGGCCGACGCTTACCTCTATGGAACTGTCGGACGTCACAATTAAGCTCGATCTTTAATTGCGGCCTTTCGCAATGTCTTTGTCTTATCTTTCCGGAAGAATAGGCTGTAAAACTATGATGAACATTTAAAGCGAAGCTTTTTATGAGAACCCTTCCGGACTTTGCTAACCCTGGATGCTGCTGGGTGGCGCTACTGCACCGCTGCTATCTGGCCGAATAGGTCACGCAAAGGTCAGCTCTCATTTAACGAATCGGCTTATATGTAGCCCCATCTGTGCTACCCCTACAGATGTGACGGTGGCCGGTTCTGTTCTTGGCGGAATTACACAGCGAAACAACAAACGGCACTGGAGGAAGTGCAGTAGTCATCTGGGCGATGAAAATATGTCGTGCTGAAGAGTTGGCCGATCCCGGAAACATCCGATGTCGCGTGATCACGTGAATCGCGTGCTGATGCTTTTTGCTTCTTGCTCATTGCCAG